>NW_017330814.1:0-203 GCF_000935625.1 Nanorana parkeri | reverse complement strand
GAGGCTATCGCCAACTGAACCTCCTGCTCTGTAATGGGTTTCTCCAAATATTCCCTGCCCCCCCCCCAACCTCGGGAGTTCAAGCCCGCTTAGGAGGTCATGGAGGGAGCCTAAGTCATACTCAGGAGAGCGTGCATAAAGAGATTTATAAAAGCTGAGAAACTCTTGCATAATCAGCGGGGGGTCAGTAATTCTAGTCCCAC
>NW_017330813.1:0-203 GCF_000935625.1 Nanorana parkeri | reverse complement strand
AGTTAATAATAGTGGGCTCACTCCAGTCAGTATAGGAAATCTGTTGGCACAAGTAAGTATAAATACCAACGGACGACAGAAATCAAGGCAGAAGAATAATAACAATAAAAATAGTGGGAAACAAAAAGGTAATAAACTTTGGTCCCACAAAATTAGAGGAAGTAAATGCATGTACACCAACGCTAGAAGTCTGGCAAATAAAT
>NW_017330812.1:0-203 GCF_000935625.1 Nanorana parkeri | reverse complement strand
CTGCAGCCCCTATTATCAATGAACAGGAATCCTCTATGAGTTGATAGATCACTTCCCATTTATTCATAATTGAGGATATAGCCAACATACCATTTCCTCAATTATCTACAAACACTCAGCGATCACTGATCACTAAGGGGTCTATTCATTAAGCTGTCGAGCGCAGCCGAGTGAACAACCGACCCCAAGTGAAGTGAGCCGAA
>NW_017330811.1:0-203 GCF_000935625.1 Nanorana parkeri | reverse complement strand
CCTTGTCCAAGACCGTATTGAGGATGGCGGTCACCGTCGGTTGGAGGTCTGCCACACTGGTAGCCTCCGGGAGCCCCCGGAGCTTAATGTTATTCCGATGGGACCTGTTTTCCAGGTCGTCGTGGGGCAGTAGCAGGGTGGAAAGTTGCCGGTCGTAGGAGACCTGCCGCGCTTCTAGGTGGTCCAGACGATGAGTCAGGTGG
>NW_017330810.1:0-203 GCF_000935625.1 Nanorana parkeri | reverse complement strand
GTGATGTGTGTTTTTTAATGGACACAAACAGGCCGGCTCGGGTCCCGACCCAAAAGTGCGCACGCACGGTTGTCTTCTTTTGCAACCTGCTGGGTAAAGGAGGCACCTGCAAACTGAAAAGAGGACAGTGGTTTGAGACCAGCAAAAAATTAAATAAAATGGGGCAGTTTTAAACAAAAAGGTAAGTGTGGGTCTCATGTGCT
>NW_017330809.1:0-203 GCF_000935625.1 Nanorana parkeri | reverse complement strand
TGATCATGTATGTGCACACAGTCTCATGGTGAATCACAATGCGTTTGACACAACCATGACCATCCTTTATATGCCTCAATTATGTACCTTAAACATATAAACTATCCTTGATAATCATTGCCTTTAGCTCTGTATAAACTCTCAAGGTAGCCATACCTTGCATGCGGGTTGGTGTTAGTGGAGAATCGATCTGCTCCACCCTC
>NW_017330808.1:0-203 GCF_000935625.1 Nanorana parkeri | reverse complement strand
CCAAACGTTCCAAGGAAGAAGTTCCAAAGGCAGAAGAGGAATGCCCCGCACGGATCGTTTGACAACAGGATCTACCTGGATTCCATAGGTATACCCAGAGGAGTCCCAGACGAATTCAAGGCACAAGATCAAGTGGCGGCCGGTTTCACCTCCATCTTTATATGGATACAACCAAACAAAAACGTCGATTGGATCAACTACAT
>NW_017330807.1:0-203 GCF_000935625.1 Nanorana parkeri | reverse complement strand
AAGGCCTTCTCTGCATCCGTGGATAGGAGCATCAAAGGGGTCCCTCGGGAGCGGGTGTTATGCACTATATTCAGAGCCCTGATGGTGCTATCCCTAGCCTCTCTCCCAGGGACAAAGCCCACCTGGTCATAATGGATAAGCTGCGGGAGGACCGGTAGCAGACGGTTGGCCAGTATCTTGGAAAACAGCTTAAGATCTACATT
>NW_017330806.1:0-203 GCF_000935625.1 Nanorana parkeri | reverse complement strand
GGCCACAGGTGCAGTGGCTCCCTCCACCGCCTCTCTGCCACTTGCTCCCGGCCGGTTACAGAGCCGCATCTGATGCGGGTGGGGTGGGCGGCTGCAGGTGGCAGAGAGAGGGAACCACTGCACCTGCGGCCGGAGGATTAATTTAGCGGGGGGTTGGTGACGGGCCCCCTGACGGCCGCAGGCATGGGCCGTTTTTAAAGGCA
>NW_017330805.1:0-203 GCF_000935625.1 Nanorana parkeri | reverse complement strand
GTCCTTCAATGCACTTTTATTTTAGCACTGTTACAACTATATGAAGTTGAAATTAGGGCTGCAGCGAACGATTATTTTCAAAATCTATTAGTTAGCCGATTAAGTTCGGTTAATCGGATTAGAAAAAAAAGGCTCCATTGATGGACTACCAGTTTGTACTGCGATTGTAGTCCATCACAGGAGCAAGCTTGGAGTGGTGGAAG
>NW_017330804.1:0-203 GCF_000935625.1 Nanorana parkeri | reverse complement strand
TTGCACTTGAAGCATCCTGTTTGGCCAAAAATACCTTTGCCAGAATTCAATGTTTTAATCGACTTCAATCTACTAGGGGCTATCTTGCTACGAAGGTCTTTAGGTTTTTTGAAAATGACCTTAGGGCAGCTAGGAAGAGAGTTCTTCAGGACTGGATCTTCCCTCAGGATGCGCCAGTGGTTTTTCAATATTCTTGAGATTTG
>NW_017330803.1:0-203 GCF_000935625.1 Nanorana parkeri | reverse complement strand
AAAAGCCTGCTCCCTTCTAGCATGCTGCAGAGATGGACCTCAGTCCAGGTCCCATGTGGCTGGCATCCAGTGACATTGGTGAGCTGGGCGGAATACCGTGCATCACAAGCCACCCCACCATCCTAACATCCACTATGAGCGCTGTTGCCTTAAAGTGTCCCTGTCGCCTTGATGAACACCGTGCAGTGACTCATGGCAGCCAA
>NW_017330802.1:0-203 GCF_000935625.1 Nanorana parkeri | reverse complement strand
ATGGCGGCTCTGGGTGGACAGTCGGCTAAATGGCTCTTTTTTTTGTGTGTAATGGTATCTTTTTTGTGTGTAATGGTATAATGGATAAAAGACATCACAGTGACTATGGATGAAGGACATGACGGGGGGAGGGGTTACCGGGTGTAAATATAAAATAATATTTTACCTCCTCTGCTGCCAGTTCCAGCAATATCCCCTCTTTT
>NW_017330801.1:0-203 GCF_000935625.1 Nanorana parkeri | reverse complement strand
TACCCGACCTTAAGGGCCTAGTATGACTTTAAGGGGGAACCTCACACACTTTTTTCTGTTTTTGTTTACATGGGGTCCCTCCTCCAATATTCCTACCAGACCTTAAGGTCTGGTAGGACTTTTGGGGGGAACTCCATGCTTATCCCACGGGGGGAACCCCACGCCTAAAGGGTCTGGTATTGTTTGGGAGGGGGAACTGCATG
>NW_017330800.1:0-203 GCF_000935625.1 Nanorana parkeri | reverse complement strand
TGTTGCAGTGGCTGTAGGTATGAAATGAGTTATTTATATGGCATTGTATATTATTGCCCTGTGCCCTATGGTGTTGTGCCTGTACTTTGTGCCCTGTACGTTGTGCCTGTACTTTGTGCCCTGTGCTGTTTTGCCCTGTATGTTGTGCTGTTGTGCCCTGTGCGTTGTGCCCTGTACGTTGTGCTGTTGTGCCCTGTACGTTG
>NW_017330799.1:0-203 GCF_000935625.1 Nanorana parkeri | reverse complement strand
ATAAATCAGGACAAATAAAATAATTTATTATGAATTACTTTTTGTTATCTACATTAACTATGTACACCTTATTATTGCTAAAACGGAGACATTTTTATTTTTTTTTGCATTTTTTTGTATTTGTTATATAAAAATAAGACTTTATATACTGTATGCATACTGTATGTCACATCAAATTAAAGCCCATTTTGTCCTTTAAAAAT
>NW_017330798.1:0-203 GCF_000935625.1 Nanorana parkeri | reverse complement strand
CAGCTCGAGTTTTCTTTAAGCGAGACGCGTGAGAGATAAGTGTTCCTCTGAGAAGGCATTTAAGGGCTTCCCACTTAATTGGGGGAGACGTATAATCCGACGCATGTGTGTCAATAAAAATATGGATGGTAGATGTAACAGCCTCCACCGTGATGGGGTCATGGAGAAGAGTCTCATTAAGGCGCCACGTAAATGATCGGGGA
>NW_017330797.1:0-203 GCF_000935625.1 Nanorana parkeri | reverse complement strand
TCCCATTGCAGAATTTCGGAACACCTGGGAGTCAGCGGAACATCCGTAAGCACCCACATCTATTGACTTAAAATTATAATTGCAATCTGTGATGTCCATTAGAACAATAGAAAAATATTTCATATAATTATAGAACTTAGAGCCATAATTGGGTGGCATTTGAATACGGATGTGTTTGCCATCCAGTGCTCCAATGCAGTGGG
>NW_017330796.1:0-203 GCF_000935625.1 Nanorana parkeri | reverse complement strand
CCACCGCCAGGCATCCACCAGGGAACCCGCTTCCGCCCATCCGGTCCACCGCTGGAATGGGGACCATATTGAAATCCCCCAGTATAAGAACGTCCTCGGTGGCAAAACTAGCAATAAGAGGCAGCAATTTGTTCAGAAGCTGAACCGAGGCCGGGGGCGGACTATAGAGGCCCACCACCACCATTTCCCTATGCAATATTTTG
>NW_017330795.1:0-203 GCF_000935625.1 Nanorana parkeri | reverse complement strand
CCTCTATATAGATCTTTATTATCACTAGAGAGACCCCAGCAATAGGAAGGAGGTCCTGATCCATCTATAGCGATCTTTAATATCACTAGAGGGGTCCCCAGCAAGAGGAAGGAGGTCCTGATCCATCTATAGTGATCTTTAATATCACTAGAGGGATCTCCAGCATGACAAGGGTATTGTCTACCTTTTTTTTTTTTTAAGGG
>NW_017330794.1:0-203 GCF_000935625.1 Nanorana parkeri | reverse complement strand
GTGCACACTGCCTCCATTGACTTACCTTGTGTCTCTCCTCCGAAGATCTGAACTGCGCAATGCGTCCGCCCCATGAATCTTCATATCTTCGGACAGGAACGCGAGGCGGAGACACAGGTAAGTTTAAACCCCTTTAACTTTTTTTCCCCCATGTTTTTGCATATATATCTACTGCTCGCTAGCAGTAGATATATGCAAAAACA
>NW_017330793.1:0-203 GCF_000935625.1 Nanorana parkeri | reverse complement strand
GCATATCAAACATGACATACAGTAAGCAATCGCCTAATCTATATTTGAAGGAGGTGGGGACCGACTCTGGCAGGGGGTCCCGATAGAACATTATTATTATTTTTAATGCCATCAGTGCCTCAATTTGAGTCAGTATCATCAGTGGCGTCACAAGGGGAGTGTGGGGGGTGCGGCCCACACCCGGGTGACAGCATTGGAGGGGT
>NW_017330792.1:0-203 GCF_000935625.1 Nanorana parkeri | reverse complement strand
GTAAGGGGCCCCAAAATTTCTGATGGCTGCCCTGCCTTCCCGTAATAAGGTTCACAAATGATTTGCACAGGTTCTGGGGATTACCAATTAAAAATAAATGTGTTGTTAGTAGTACGGCCGAACCTGGTGGTGGGTTTGGTGGTGCTGCAAGCACAAGGTGCTAACGATCCACAAGATAATTTGCCTTGAAGTATTTGTCTAGT
>NW_017330791.1:0-203 GCF_000935625.1 Nanorana parkeri | reverse complement strand
CGTATCCCAGTGTGTATATATCTGACTCTATCCCGGTATGCTTATGGCTCTATCACCTCCCATATCATGTCTATATCTGGCTCTATCACCCCATATCCCGGTATGCATATGGCTCTATAACATCCCATATCCCAGTGTATATATCTGGCTTTATCACCTCCCTATCCCAGTGTGTACATATCTGACTCTATCCCGGTATATAT
>NW_017330790.1:0-203 GCF_000935625.1 Nanorana parkeri | reverse complement strand
GCGGGAACGTTTATCCGCTCTCTTCTCTCTGCAGCATCCGGCTCATCTCATTGGCTGCTCAGAAGTTCATCTCTGACATTGCAAATGACGCTCTGCAGCACTGCAAGATGAAGGGTACGGCGTCCGGGAGCTCCCGCAACAAGAGCAAGGTGTGTGGGCGGGGCCACGGCGTGGGGGCGGGGCCATTCATTTCAACACTCATT
>NW_017330789.1:0-203 GCF_000935625.1 Nanorana parkeri | reverse complement strand
GGGGATTTGATGACAATTGTATAATTGGGGATTTGACTTTGGAGAGGTTTTCTCTTACTTCCTCTCATGTTTCTGGGACACGAAGTGAAGAGAAATCTCTCAGAGGGAACACAAAGATAGTACAGCAAATATAAAAGCCTGACAGGGGCATCAACTACTCCCTACTGTGTCCAAATGTAACAACAAAACATATTTCATACACT
>NW_017330788.1:0-203 GCF_000935625.1 Nanorana parkeri | reverse complement strand
ATGGAAGGGGGGGAAGAGTCACCCCATATTCCATGGAAGGGTGGGAGAGCCACCCCATATTCCATGGAAGGGGGGGAGTCACCCCATATTCCATGGAAGGGGGGGAAGAGTCACCCCATATTCCATGGAAGGAGGGGAAGAGTCACCCCATAGTCCATGGAAGGGGGGAAGAGTCACCCCATATTCCATGGAAGGGGGGGGAA
>NW_017330787.1:0-203 GCF_000935625.1 Nanorana parkeri | reverse complement strand
CTACTACTTTTTAGCATAGGCTCAGAGTGATTTGTTGATGCATAGAAGGTGGTAACCAACATTTGCCAAGCTGAGGGTCGTCTTCAGTTCTAAGCATCACACAGTCACTCACAACCTCTTCCCAACACCCTACCCCGAGCACACTACAGCACACAGTGCCTCCTTCCAGCATTAGAATGTCATATCCATAGATAAAAATTTCA
>NW_017330786.1:0-203 GCF_000935625.1 Nanorana parkeri | reverse complement strand
GCATCCATTGTAAGTGTTTTCATCAGCATTTGAAATAGCTTAAAATTCTTTTGACTCCACTTTAAGGCAAAAAACATCCAGTACTTTTGTAAAACTCCCATCCTCCTTACACTTACCTGCAGCTGCTTGTATCCTCCACCGCGACTAGGAAGATACTTGGGTTTTCCCGAGCTTCCTGATTGTGGAGGAGGGTACTGAGGCAG
>NW_017330785.1:0-203 GCF_000935625.1 Nanorana parkeri | reverse complement strand
GGGGCTATAAAGAAAATGAAGTCATCACTGGGCAGGAAACACATGATGGAATGGCGACAAGGGAAATGCCCTCCAGGAGCTTGACCTTGCTATGAAGCAACTCTACTGGATGTTGATGGTAATGTAATTCCTTTATCTGCTATACTAGAATAATGCTCTATGAGTTAATGGGGTTGATTTACTAACCTCACAAACACGCCACA
>NW_017330784.1:0-203 GCF_000935625.1 Nanorana parkeri | reverse complement strand
GTATTCAAGTGAACAATATATGTTGTGAACAATATTAATATTTATTATTTTTGTGAACAATATGTTAAAATATTTGTTAAAATATTTATTATATTATTCCATATAAAACTATATGTAATGTGATCAAATAAAAATTGTGACTTTGTGATCAAATATAAATAAATAAAAATGTGTGAATTCAGTGAATATTCAATAAAGGAAAT
>NW_017330783.1:0-203 GCF_000935625.1 Nanorana parkeri | reverse complement strand
GCCCAACTCAGCGGGCCCGACCCACAGACCCAGAGAGCTAAGGATGATCCCACGTATCTGTCGATCCTCCGAACTGGCCGGTTTCTTGGTGGCCCACTGATGTGAATTTCCCCGGCCCTTGCGGCCTTACCAAGCAGATCGCAGTGGACATATATCTACATTTGATCCTGGGCTCCCAGTGAAGCACATTTCTATTCAAGGAT
>NW_017330782.1:0-203 GCF_000935625.1 Nanorana parkeri | reverse complement strand
AGATCCTTCGGCAGCTTTGTGAATAGACCCCTATGTGTGTAACATTATATTTATATACTATAGATTGTATCCTCTTTTCTCTCTCCTGAAGAAGTGATGATTATCGCCTACGAAACGTGTTAAGGGTTTGCTGGGTCTCATCTACAGAGTTATTTTGATGATGGTGACCTTGGAGGAGGCAATTATTTATGACATATTGGTAT
>NW_017330781.1:0-203 GCF_000935625.1 Nanorana parkeri | reverse complement strand
GGGTGTCAGTAGTTTACACCCCATCCCCCATACGCTGACAATGATGTCATACCCACTTCCTGTTTGCTGGTACAAATAACAATCTGTCTTCTGGTTGCAGAGTGGAAAGACGGGAATGGTCGCGGTTGAAGGTAAACGTGAGATCGTCTATTGTGTTACCTGAGAATCAACAACATCCAATATGGGGGTGCAATACAGAGATG
>NW_017330780.1:0-203 GCF_000935625.1 Nanorana parkeri | reverse complement strand
CTAGTTTTCGAACTACCCTCCTATGTAAAGGACACAGGGGACGTCCTTAGAAAGCTAATGGAACAAAGATTAAAAATTGATGTTTTCTTGTTGGGATAGATGTGGAATCTCTATTCTCCTCTATTCCCCATTACTGGGGACTGAAGGCAGTACACCATTTTCTGGAGCAACAATTCCCACAAGCGGCAGCCCAAAATGAATTC
>NW_017330779.1:0-203 GCF_000935625.1 Nanorana parkeri | reverse complement strand
TTTTTTTTTTTTTTATATCTCTGTAGGTTGAACTCGATGGATGTGTCTTTTTTTCAACCTGACTAACTATGTAACTATGACTAGAAACGGAAATCAGCTTCAAGGAGACTCCAAAAATATTTCTCCCAAGATTGAAAGGGTGACAATCTTTACTGCAAATACAATTTCTCTCCCGTTCATTGAAGGACACAGGGAACAGATCG
>NW_017330778.1:0-203 GCF_000935625.1 Nanorana parkeri | reverse complement strand
ACTCAGTATTTTCTTCACCTCCTTAAGTGTCTAATTACTATCTATGATGGGCTCCTCTTCTTCCCTCCTCTTGCCTCCCCCCTACACAACGTTTATGTAGCTCCAGGGGAAGAAGTAAGTGGAATACTATAGAACAGGGGTGGGCAAACTAGGTCATGTTTCTAGGTATCCAGAGTCTTGCAATGCCTCTTGGGATTTGTAGT
>NW_017330777.1:0-203 GCF_000935625.1 Nanorana parkeri | reverse complement strand
GCAGCTAAAATAGAGTGCGAAAAGCATATTGCCACATATTGCCACATATTGTAAAAAAAAAAAAAAAAAAAAATTTTTTACCAATATATAAACAGTAAAAAGGGGAGAAAGGAGCAGATAGGCCCAAAGGACAAAAATGGGAAGTTGGTCACAAACGACAACGAGAGGGCCGAAGTGCTGAACACTTTTTTCTCCTCAGTATA
>NW_017330776.1:0-203 GCF_000935625.1 Nanorana parkeri | reverse complement strand
ATATGCTTAATATCTTTTAATAACCTTTTATTAATTTTTTTTAAAAAATTTTAATTTTTTAATTCTAATGAAAAATTTTAAATCATAGTGGCATATCCTCAGTTTTCTCCCCATGTATACGGATAATTTTTATTACTATTTAGACATAAGCATTTTTATTTAATATTGTATATTAATGAAGTTGGCTAATGCTCTTAATATCA
>NW_017330775.1:0-203 GCF_000935625.1 Nanorana parkeri | reverse complement strand
TACTGTATATGTGGGTGCTATTGGGTTGGAGGCAGGGACTCTAAATATGAGGGTGCTATGGGGTGGGGGGCAGGGACTCTGTACATGTGGGTGCTATGGGGTGGGGGTTGCAGACACTGTACATGTGGGTGCTATGAGGTGGGGGGCAGGGACTCTGTATATGTGGGTGCTAGGGGGTGGGGGGCAGGGACTCTGTATATGTG
>NW_017330774.1:0-203 GCF_000935625.1 Nanorana parkeri | reverse complement strand
TATTTTATTCCCACTGACACCAATGATATGGGGCCTATTTTCTCCCACTGACACCAATGAAATGCGGCTTATTTTCCTCTCACTGACACCAAAAATATGGGGCTCATTGTCCTCCCGGTTAAATCAATGATATGGGGCTTATTTTACTCTCAATAACACCATTGATATGACGCTTATTTTGTTTCCACTGACACCAATGATAT
>NW_017330773.1:0-203 GCF_000935625.1 Nanorana parkeri | reverse complement strand
GTATATAGATATATCTATATATAGATATATATACACAATGTGTATATGCACAGTTATGTAAGCCTAGGAATCTCATCATACAGTGCAGAGATAACGGCAAGTGGTAAGTAGAGCTTAACTATATAGACAATCTTGTACAAATGATGTGAAAAGATTAACATATGTTGGCAGGTGCTTAGCATGTGAAGTGTCAATGATGGATG
>NW_017330772.1:0-203 GCF_000935625.1 Nanorana parkeri | reverse complement strand
GTTACACACTGGACACAGGGCTTTGTGACCTGCTGGATGAAGGCCTTTGCGATCCACTGGACTCAGGGCTATGTGACCCGCTGGACACTAGACATGTGCACCAGCAAAACAATTGTTTTGTTTCATCTTGTTTTGATCTGGATTTTGAGTTATTTAGTTTTACGGGATTCGGACGAAATTCGTTAGCGGTAGTCTGTACGAAT
>NW_017330771.1:0-203 GCF_000935625.1 Nanorana parkeri | reverse complement strand
CCGTGTTTCTACCTCAAATTTACAATCGACATGTAAGCCGGTAAAAAAATTTGTTTTAGTTTCGTTTTGTTTTGTTTCAGGTGTTTAATTTTTCGGGTCTGAAAGTAAATTCGTTTCGGCATTTCAGATTCAGATGAATCCGAATTTCGTTAATTTCGTGACATTATCATTATGAACTAAAATTTGTTACAGAAAAGTGACAT
>NW_017330770.1:0-203 GCF_000935625.1 Nanorana parkeri | reverse complement strand
GGTCAGCAAGGAGCTGATCTCCCTTTCTCTTCCTCCTGACGTCCCACTGACCCGATCCAGGGCCGCAGATTAGGCAGCAGATCCCGGAATTTAAGGTGACGGGTCAGGGGGGGGGCAAGAAAAACAAGCACATACAGACGATCAGCAGGCTATAGAGCCACTGATCGTCTATATGTGAAACACCCGGCAACGGGTGTTTGCAT
>NW_017330769.1:0-203 GCF_000935625.1 Nanorana parkeri | reverse complement strand
CCTCTCCAGCCTTCCTGGCTGTGTCACCTTGTGCTCATGCATGCAGCAGAGTCTGCCTGTCGTCGTGTGGCTCTTGCACACCCACAACTTTTCTCTAAAGCACTGGGCTGGCTTCCTAATAAGGCTGCTCTCAGCAACCTGATCAGCTCAACCTGGCAACTGGCAGATCCCATCCCACTATAGTCTGGAAAACCTGGAAGGAA
>NW_017330768.1:0-203 GCF_000935625.1 Nanorana parkeri | reverse complement strand
ATTACCTTATGGGATCAGGAAGGAATTTTTTCCCCACTGTTGGAACAAATTGAACTATGCCTTCCTCTGGATTAACAATGTGTAACTGTTCGCATAGCATCCTGTTTTAGGTTTTTCTCCTTTTTTTTGTCTTTTTTCAACCGGACTAACTATGTAACTACTGTATGTGTGTGCCTGAAAAAAAATTATACATTATATATATA
>NW_017330767.1:0-203 GCF_000935625.1 Nanorana parkeri | reverse complement strand
TGACAACTAAACCTACCCCAAACCAAAGAGATCCACCAACAAAGAGCGGAACATACTAGTTCATTTCGCCCTGGGTACAGCCACGCTTTAGGACTGCACCACCTGTCAGATGTATATTGCCGCATTACCTGCAGCTCTGTAGGACCACCTCAGGCAGCCCTATCTGTAAAGCACCTGACGGATTATTTGAGGATCACAACTGT
>NW_017330766.1:0-203 GCF_000935625.1 Nanorana parkeri | reverse complement strand
GAGGAATAAAATGCACAAAAGGAATTTTTAAAGTGAAACACAGATGATATTGGAGTGCACTTATGAATATTGTATTGGGAATATTGTATTGTATACTGCCTCGTAGAATAATATTTCAAGAGGAATGAGGTTAATAAAAGGGAATAAAAGGTTATTTAGAGACCAGAGGTGCACCGAAATGGAAATTTTAAAACCGAAATAAA
>NW_017330765.1:0-203 GCF_000935625.1 Nanorana parkeri | reverse complement strand
CCCCAGCTGGAGGGCCGGAGTTCGCCTTCCCCTGGATTACACGTTGACATTATGAGGACTTTGATCTGCTCATAGGAGCCACAACATACTATACGGATACAATGTAATGATGGATGAACCCCACAATCCTCCTTCACATAGGGACCCCCCAGGAGCACAGAGCAATGCCAGAAATGAGAGGAGGGGGTGCTGGACATTCACCC
>NW_017330764.1:0-203 GCF_000935625.1 Nanorana parkeri | reverse complement strand
CTCAAATGGCTATAAAAAATGCCCTACAAGAATATATCCTGTACAACACATCTTCAGATATCTCTCCTACCACACTTTGGGAGGCACATAAACCGGTTCTGCGGGGCACATGCATCCGCATTGCCTCCACCCTTAAAAAACAGAGATTGGCCCTCTTAAATTACCTTGAAACGAGATTCAATGATGCATCCAGAACCTTTAGG
>NW_017330763.1:0-203 GCF_000935625.1 Nanorana parkeri | reverse complement strand
TCCTATAAGAAGTATTGATACATACATTTGATTTTTATTAATAAATGTATCAATATTTGCACTGATTAAATCATTATTTAATAGATATGTGTCATGTGTTAAGTTTTATTTAAATGCCTAATATATATTAGCAACAAGCTTTTGGGAATACTTACTCCTTTATGGTCAAGAAAAAATATGAATTACTGAAAGCTTGTCACTGA
>NW_017330762.1:0-203 GCF_000935625.1 Nanorana parkeri | reverse complement strand
GACCCTTCTGTGTTTGTTGTTGCCATCTCTGCTCCAACAAAGACATAAATTCTGATTTTCCCTTTTTTTGTCAGATTAAGACCTGTTTCTTAGTCTGCAGTCTTCTGAACATGGACCAGTTATTAAACATTGTTTTGTTAAAGTTTACATAAAGTGAGTGTGGAGAAGTGCTAGAAGCCCTGTCAGGTTTTTATTACTGTGTA
>NW_017330761.1:0-203 GCF_000935625.1 Nanorana parkeri | reverse complement strand
CCCCAAAGCCCCTAAAAGTAAAGTAAAAAATAAAAATGTTTCATAAAAAATGAACTAATACATTAAAAAAATATAAAAAATGTAAAAGTTTTAAAAAAAATGAAATATTTAAAAAATTAGAAAAAATTTAAATAAAAACATTTTTGGTTTCGGCCTGAGAATTTTTTTTATTTCAGTTTCGTTTCGGTTTTTACATTTCTATT
>NW_017330760.1:0-203 GCF_000935625.1 Nanorana parkeri | reverse complement strand
ATATATAAATAAGATGACAAAATACGAGAGTAATGCGGTATCCAATGATGCCTTTTTGTTGTACTAACCTATATATATAATATATACTGTACCTGTGTGGGGACAGATGGGTTAGACCCAGGGCTAGAAGTGCGTGGTTGGATGTCTCCCTCTTTTCCTCCTGTGCGGCTATCTACCATAGAGCGCTGGGAGTGATGTCACTT
>NW_017330759.1:0-204 GCF_000935625.1 Nanorana parkeri | reverse complement strand
CAGTTGTGATGCAGTTTCTGGTGTGAACTAACCCTTAGGGTACGTTCACGCCAGATGCAGTGCGTTCCGGCCCGATTCTGCACTGCGTCGTATTGCGGCCGGCTCACTTTTTTGTGGGGCAGGCTGCAATGCGATCGGCCGCACGGGGATCGCAAGGCACATCATGCCTGCGGTCCGGTGCGATCAAAATAGTGCTTGCAGCAT
>NW_017330758.1:0-204 GCF_000935625.1 Nanorana parkeri | reverse complement strand
AGAGAGAAAGAGAGGAGAGAGAGAAAGAGAGGAGAGAGAGAGAGAAGAGATACCAAACTTACTCATGTATGATGTCATATCCCGTGTGCTACACATGTGGAATGTTACATTGTATCAGGTCTGATCTTCAGCAGCTGGAGGAAAAGCGGGAAACTTGAAATTGTTCTTGTCATGTGAAATCTTAAAAAAAGGTTTCACAGTCAT
>NW_017330757.1:0-204 GCF_000935625.1 Nanorana parkeri | reverse complement strand
CTTACTGTAATTTTCCCTTGCAGGTCTATCCTCATGTCAGCATAAGTTCCCTCCCACGGTCTAGTTACCCAATGTGTCTCAGATTTATGCTCCAGTAGGGTAGTCCTAACAGGGGGAGGTCAGAGGGCAGAGCTTAGGGTTGCCACCTGTCCAGGATTCACCAAGACAGTTCGGGTTTTGAATGCTGTGTTCGGGTTTCATGGC
>NW_017330756.1:0-204 GCF_000935625.1 Nanorana parkeri | reverse complement strand
CATAATGACACTGCCTGTTGCGATAGATTGGACTTTGTGCAATAGATCTTTTAAAAAGTCTATTTGATCCACATTAGGGGCGTAATAAGAAACCAGGGTTACTTCACCATCATCTAAGAGGCCCGTGAGGATCAGATATCGCCCGTGCGGGTCCTTTGTTTCCGAATGACAAACAACGTTCACCGAACGTCGAATCCCTATTAA
>NW_017330755.1:0-204 GCF_000935625.1 Nanorana parkeri | reverse complement strand
GTTTCCTCTATCTCTGCTATAGAGAAATCCTTTTAAGCAACTTTTAGAAGAGACAGGCCCATGGCTTTATTGGTATCTCAAACCTTTAAATATGTATGTAGGATAGCCAGAGATATGTAAAGGCAAATCATATGCAGAGGAAATTTTTTTTTTTTTACTGTGCATGACATTTGAATCATATTTTATTCTAGACTTTGCAGTGTT
>NW_017330754.1:0-204 GCF_000935625.1 Nanorana parkeri | reverse complement strand
TAAAGGAACGCCCATAATGGCCCCCGGGGGTAAGAAATGATCTTGTTGCCCGGAGATGGGGTATGTGAGCTGGTTACTAGGGGTGACAACGGCACAGACCCCCCTCCCCCCCACACTAACAGGGGGCGTGTCTTACCTTGTACCCGTCCAGCCGGTGATCTTCCTTCCTCAGGGCGTCCAGGAAGGAGCTCTCGTTGTGGAACG
>NW_017330753.1:0-204 GCF_000935625.1 Nanorana parkeri | reverse complement strand
ACTTGCTTTTGTCATCCTGATCCTGGCTTCTGTACATAGATTACCACTGACCTGGAACAGATAAGCAGTCATTAAAGTCTAAGTAGTCTGCCATCCTGCATTATTGTTCCAGGGATTGTATAGCTTATGAATCAGGGATCAATATCACAATGCTGAAATCTATACCTCTCCTTCTGCAAATATTTGTTCCCTGGCCAACATGTT
>NW_017330752.1:0-204 GCF_000935625.1 Nanorana parkeri | reverse complement strand
TCCCATCTCCACACAGGATCTCTGGAGCTCAGTCAAAGTGACCATCGGGTTCTTGTTCACTTCTCTAATTAGGACCCTTCGCCACCGATTGCTCAGTTTGGCTGGGCGATCGGCACTTGGAAGAATCCTGTGTATGGCATACATTTTGGTTGTGCCAAATGTCTTCCATTTGAAAATTATGGAGGCCACTGTGCTCTTGGGAAC
>NW_017330751.1:0-204 GCF_000935625.1 Nanorana parkeri | reverse complement strand
GACGAGAGATAACAAGTGTGTGGATGAGTAGTTTTGAGGTTTCACTTTTTCAATTAATCACTGATCGCTGAGTGTTTGTACCCGCTCTCTAGAGGCTGGGCGGGGCATTGCGGGAGGAGAGCTTAGCCTCCTGTGACAGCAATGACTGTCTCCGCCCACATCACTGCTCTCCATCCTGACACGCTGTCACAGGAGGCTGGGCAG
>NW_017330750.1:0-204 GCF_000935625.1 Nanorana parkeri | reverse complement strand
AGAATAGCGCCCATCGCGCCTGCCGGGGTCTCAGGCGTCTATCCGACTGGAGATACTCCAGATTCTTATGGTCTGTGTATATCAAAACCGGATGGGCGGCCCCTTCCAGCAGGTATCGCCATTCTTCAAGAGCCAGTTTAATGGGCAAAAGTTCCCGATCCATGACATCATAGTTCTTCTCGGCCATACTTAGCTTCCTGGAAA
>NW_017330749.1:0-204 GCF_000935625.1 Nanorana parkeri | reverse complement strand
GCAATGCATATAGATATATATATAGATCTATATATAGAGATATATAGATCTATATATAGAGATATATAGATGGCATGAACTGGATTCTGTTGCCAAATATATATATATTTGGCAACAGAATCCAGTTCATGCCATCTATATATCTCTATATATAGATCTATATATCTCTATATATAGATCTATATATATATCTATATGCATTGC
>NW_017330748.1:0-204 GCF_000935625.1 Nanorana parkeri | reverse complement strand
GGTCTGACCCTGCTTTATGTGAGACCAGGTCTGACCCTGCTCCTTGTGAGACCAGGTCTGACCCTGCTTCATGTGAGACCCGGTCTGACCCTGCTTCATGTGAGACCAGGTCAGACCCTACTTCATGTGGGACCAGGTCTGACCTAGCTTCATGTGAGGCCGGGTCTGAGCCTGCTTCATGTGAGACCAGGTCTGACCCTGCTT
>NW_017330747.1:0-204 GCF_000935625.1 Nanorana parkeri | reverse complement strand
CTGCTGAGAGTGACAACTGCAGAAGGTGTTCCGGGTGTGCTGGACTCAAGCTCAGATTTAGTTGTTCTTTCTTCAGGAGTACTGGTAATGACGCCAGCAGTGCTTGTCTGAGATGGTGTGCTGATGAGAGTAACAACTGCAGAAGATGTTTCGGGTGTGCTGTATTCAAGCTCAGATTTAGTTGTTCTTTCTTCAGAAGTACTG
>NW_017330746.1:0-204 GCF_000935625.1 Nanorana parkeri | reverse complement strand
CCTGTATTTAAGAAAGCTGAGATCAAGCAGGGATCGAAGTTGTACGCGTTTCTGCTCCAGGGTCAGTAATATGGAGGCGTCACGGGAAGACTTATGACGGAGTTCAAGCCCGTGGATGTCGCTCAATAGGGCCGTGATGTCCGCCGAACGTGCCTTTTTTAGTCTAGAGGCGTGGGAAATGAGAACACCTCTGAGGAGGCATTT
>NW_017330745.1:0-204 GCF_000935625.1 Nanorana parkeri | reverse complement strand
TCGCAAAAACAGAATAAAAGTTTGTTTAAAAAAAAAACGGGACGGGCGTGGCTTGGCAATGGCAGATTCCTGTAGCTCCGGACACAGCTTCTTCAATACAGGCACCCTATAATACCACTGTAGCAGATTTACCCATGTCAAAGAAGGGTAAGCAAAAGGGGCACAAGTCGACCCCCAAATCGGCCTTCCACCGCCTATTTGACG
>NW_017330744.1:0-204 GCF_000935625.1 Nanorana parkeri | reverse complement strand
CTTAGCAAGCAATTTCATCAACTGGAGAAAATTTCCAGAATGATTATCATTCGGGTCAGAGCTTTCTCTATGACCACGAAGGGCTAAATTTTGTTGAGCCAAAAAAAGGATACAGTCAAGAACTCTCTTCAGAATTTCCCTCCATTTTTGGTATTCTAATAGGCGTTCTTTTTGCAACACTGAATCAATAGTTGACTGGGTTTG
>NW_017330743.1:0-204 GCF_000935625.1 Nanorana parkeri | reverse complement strand
GGGGGGGGGGGCTTGTTGCTTCTTTTTTTTCTCTTTATAAATGTAATTTTTGCTGCACCAGGTTCTATACATCGTACAGCTGCACCACTTTACAGGCAGTTGAAGGGGGCCCCCTCAGGCACGATATTTAAAGGAAATTTTATTGTTTCACTTTAAACCAGGTGTCTCAAACCTCCGGCCCTCCAGCTGTGGTGAAACTACAAA
>NW_017330742.1:0-204 GCF_000935625.1 Nanorana parkeri | reverse complement strand
GCCAAAAATCCGCGAAGAGCCGAAGGCAGCCCCCCACCCCGAGGCCCGAGCTTCATGCGGACTGGGGCTTGCCGGCGCGTTTGGCAGACTTGGGCTGCCACGGACGCTGGGAGGATTGGGAAGAGGAGGGATTGTTAAACTTACCGCCCTTGTCGGAGGGGGGGCCAGAGCAAACGGCGAAGCGTCACCGCTGACATCGACACC
>NW_017330741.1:0-204 GCF_000935625.1 Nanorana parkeri | reverse complement strand
CAGCGTCGGTGTCTCTCTCTCACCCCCCTCTCAGCGTCAGTCGGTGTCTCTCTCTCACCCCCCTCTCAGCGTCGGTCGGTGTCTTTCCCCCCTCCTCTCAGCGTTGGCCAGTGTTTTACTCTCAGCGTCAGTCGTTGTCTCTCTCCCTCCAGCAAAGTTTGGTGTCTTTCAACCCCCTCCCCTGGCGTTGGTCAATGTGTCTCT
>NW_017330740.1:0-204 GCF_000935625.1 Nanorana parkeri | reverse complement strand
TGTTGCACAGTGGTGAGTGTATATATGCACTGGCTGAAATTTCCACTCACCCTCACTTTATTTCCACTTGCCAAATGTGAGCAGAAATTTTGAGATATATATATATATATCTCAAAATTTCTGCTCACATTTGGCAAGTGGAAATAAAGTGAGGGTGAGTGGAAATTTCAGCCAGTGCATATATACACTCACCACTGTGCAACA
>NW_017330739.1:0-204 GCF_000935625.1 Nanorana parkeri | reverse complement strand
CGGAGAAGAGAAGATGGCGGAACAATTCACTGAAGATTCGTGGAGCGCCTCACCTGCAAAACACAAAGACTCCATCCAGTCCTAGGACACACCCCGAGTGTAGGAGGAGCCCCCATAGGACACACCCCCTGAGTGGAGGAGGAGCCCCCATAGGACACACCCTGAGTGTAGGAGGAACCCCCATAGGACACACCGCCTGAATGT
>NW_017330738.1:0-204 GCF_000935625.1 Nanorana parkeri | reverse complement strand
TCACCTTACCTTAGCCTGGTGGTCCGTGGGGGCTCCCTGGTTGGGGGGGGTGTCTGTTGTGGCCGCAGCTGCTCCATACCTCTGCCATCTGCACCCGGCCGGCCGCTCAGCCCGCCCGCATCAGACGGGGCTCTGTAATCGCTGGCCGCCTCTCCTCTTGTGTGTCCTCTGCAGGCCCCCGCGGTCTGTCCTCTACAGTGCCTG
>NW_017330737.1:0-204 GCF_000935625.1 Nanorana parkeri | reverse complement strand
AGTGCCTCTTAGATGCAAATGCGAGTACGGCCTGCGCAGATTTGAGAGCCGCGCACACACTGGCGCTGGCTTTTTAAACTTTTTAAAACTATTTTAAAACAATGTTTTATAACCTGATGAATCCAATTTTCTATTAAACCTTTTATATCCCTATGGAGATGAAATTGTCCATAATGTTTTTATTTATTTTTATCTTCCGTCAAT
>NW_017330736.1:0-204 GCF_000935625.1 Nanorana parkeri | reverse complement strand
ATTGCACAATAATAACAATATTGTGCGCTTGCATTTGATGTAATGGTTTGGTGGCTTTTATTAAATTACAAATTACAAACAAGTTTCAGAATAAAAGTTAACAAGAAAAATAATTGACAGCACAAAGTCAACACAATGGTAAAACATAACAGAGGGCATGGTTGTAGAATGATGCTTAGATACAGATCTGCAATAAACTAAACA
>NW_017330735.1:0-204 GCF_000935625.1 Nanorana parkeri | reverse complement strand
TTTAAAAGGTTGCAATAAAAACAAAATAAAACAGAAAATAAAACAGTTTCCTCTCTAACAGGTGGTGAGCTTCTCTCAGTCACCTCACAAAACCAAAATATTTTCAGCAACCTTTTACTCACAAACATCCACCTTGTAGCTCTCTCATAATGCTGCCAGAGTGCCAGGCCAGAGCAGCATCATGCTCCAGCCTTCCCCTTTTAT
>NW_017330734.1:0-204 GCF_000935625.1 Nanorana parkeri | reverse complement strand
TCATCATAACCAGCATGGGGTCAGAGACCTCATGGAGGTAAAGTGTTGATTGCATTTGTATAATCGGAGCTAGCAGGTGTTACTAACCCGCCCAGAGAGAGATTTATTTACTCCCAGAGAAATGTTGTACAAGTCATTCTGAATTAAGAAAGCTGGTCGGCTGAAATGTCTTCAAGAAAAATACAACAAGTCCAGTTGCTTTGA
>NW_017330733.1:0-204 GCF_000935625.1 Nanorana parkeri | reverse complement strand
GAGCCGAACACCACCGTGTTCGGTTCGTATTCGAACATTCGTACCGCCGAAATGTTCGAGTACGATCTCGAAGTCAATGCAATTGTATATCTAGGTGCATCCCTACTAACAATCTATTTCATAATATAATATATTGATGAACAGTATTATTTTTACTACAAATCTTGTTCAATTTTGCTATGGGGCCCCATGAACTGTAGTTAT
>NW_017330732.1:0-204 GCF_000935625.1 Nanorana parkeri | reverse complement strand
GATACATGCTAGCCTTTCGTAAAATATAAACTTTTCTTCAACCTAAAGGGGGCAAAAGTTAATTCACATGAGTTCTACCCTGGAATATAGCTGGCCATCGGTGTTTGAAAAAGTGGGGACATGCATTCAATCTACTTGTATTATGATCCCCTTTAGGTCAGTATCTCTCCTGAACAGGAGCAGCCTACTCACACGAGTGAGGGC
>NW_017330731.1:0-204 GCF_000935625.1 Nanorana parkeri | reverse complement strand
CATAAAATAAAACTTTTTTTTTTTTAAATACTCACCTGATCCACCGCCTGATCCACGCGGTCGCTATGGCGGTAGTTACGCCACTGCTTGTGAGGATACTTCCCAGTGGCCTTTTGATGATGGCAGCCTTCTTAGGATTGATGTTGGAGAACATTTCATTGGGAGTCTCCCGTCTCCCACGCTGTCAGAAGCTTGCGCGCGCTG
>NW_017330730.1:0-204 GCF_000935625.1 Nanorana parkeri | reverse complement strand
TCTATGCCGCCTGATGTTCAGGCGTATTGTTACTCCACTGTACAATTGTTACTAGACTGTTTCTGTATCTACTGCACTTTGAAAACCTAATAAAACAAATTGAAGCAGAAAAAAAAATCAACAAAGAATATGTAATGGGTGATTTTTACATTTGGAAAAAAAAATTTTCATTGCTTTTCTGATTTCCCTGTTGCTCAGGCTGTA
>NW_017330729.1:0-204 GCF_000935625.1 Nanorana parkeri | reverse complement strand
TTCAGTAGGTTATCATTTAGTCTCCATGTTCCCATATCTCTGTTTCTATTGTCTGTTTCTAAAGTCAGAGAGACTTGGGCATGGTCTGACCATAGTATCGGGCCTACCTCGATATCTGGTTGAAAATCCAATATCCGCTGATGCATCCATATTTGATCTATATGGCTATATGACTTGTGTACCGAGGAATAATATGTAAAGTCT
>NW_017330728.1:0-204 GCF_000935625.1 Nanorana parkeri | reverse complement strand
GATTTCCATGTTCATTCCCCAGGCGTCTCGCTCATCTCCACGGGTAGTCACAGACGCAGCGGCATCCGCTGGGTTTGCTGCCATTTTTGGCCCACACTGGTTCACCGGCCACTGGCCGGCAGAGGTGCAGAGGATAGATGCCTTCTCACAGACCTCATCCCTGTTTGAGATATACCCCTTGGTAGCGGCAGCTAGGGCATGGGG
>NW_017330727.1:0-204 GCF_000935625.1 Nanorana parkeri | reverse complement strand
GTTCCATGGGTGACCATTACTACGGACGCCAGCGGATTGGGTTGGGGAGCCCACATGGACTCCACAATGGCCTCCTCCGTGGAGGAACAGATCGTCAAATCTTCTGGAGCTGAAGGCAGTGTTCCAAGCGCAAGAATCTCTTTACTTGGCAACTGAAGCGAGAGGTCTACCCGGGTCCTGCTCAAATAGTCCGCAATGTGGTTC
>NW_017330726.1:0-204 GCF_000935625.1 Nanorana parkeri | reverse complement strand
TATCTTTAGCGTTTCCTTTTCACTGTTCATTACATTTTTCAGGTAGACACTTACTTGCATAGGCTGTTGTAACAGCATTATTGCTTTGCGCTTTATTATCACGAACTACAGTAGCGACCAGGAAGGTGTAATAATTTCCAGGTGTCAGACCACCAATTACGTCAGAAGTTGTAGTCACAGTCCTATTGAAAGTTGGCTCTCCCA
>NW_017330725.1:0-204 GCF_000935625.1 Nanorana parkeri | reverse complement strand
CAGCTTGTATGTTCATCGATTAATAAACTGTATTACACGAGCAATACTAACCGCTGGTCTTGCATAAAGGAAATTGTACAAATTGCTCGAATGTATTTCACTTTGACAAAGAGGAACTGCGAGCGGCAGGAGAGAGCAGAGAGGGCGCACGTGTATAGGACAAGAGGCTGGCTGTTTGTTTGTTTTGCATGCCACTAAGGTTTC
>NW_017330724.1:0-204 GCF_000935625.1 Nanorana parkeri | reverse complement strand
TGTCTCGGCTGTCAGAAACTGCACAGAAGTACTCGCCCAATTGCTCCGATACCGAAACTTGTAGTCAGAGGAAGGTCATGGGGAACATGGAGCCAGCTTACCATGCAATCAGGAAGCCTGGTGGCGAATAATGACACGGCTTCCTGATTGGCTTAGAAGCCGTTTTCCCGGCCAATCACAATCAAGCCGGCCAAGCAACATGGA
>NW_017330723.1:0-204 GCF_000935625.1 Nanorana parkeri | reverse complement strand
AACCAGTAGGGACTCACCTGGGCTGTGTAGGGTCTCACCAGGGCTATGTGAGGTCTCACCAGGGCCCTGAAGGGGTCTAACCAGGCTGGTGAGACCCCACAGAACCCTGCTACCCTGGTGAGGCCCCCTCAGAGCCCGGTGAGACCCCACAGATCCCTTCTAGCCTGGTGAGGCCCCCTCAAAGCCCTGGTGAGACCCCACAGA
>NW_017330722.1:0-204 GCF_000935625.1 Nanorana parkeri | reverse complement strand
GCTTTTTCAACTCATGGTGTGCTGGTGACATTTTTCTACTAGTCTCTCCTGAAGGCGCCATCTTGGTTTCAATTTCTAGTGCGTACTTCTCATAGCAGGCTGGAAGTTTGAAAGTAAAAAAAAAAAAACATTTTAAAAATAGAGAAAATTGGGGAAAAAAACTAAAAAAATCATACCGCCAGTGAAACGCACGTTTCACTGAAC
>NW_017330721.1:0-204 GCF_000935625.1 Nanorana parkeri | reverse complement strand
TCTTATCAACAAGTACTATACTGCACCTGGAATCACCACACTGACCAACAACTACTGCAAATCATGCACCATCTGTGCCAAATGTAACCCAGGACGGACAGAAAGGACACCAAAGAAACATCTAGCAAAACCTCTATACCCATTTCAAAGAGTGCAGATTGATCACATCCAGATGCCAAAGAGTGGGCGTTTTGAATACGCCCT
>NW_017330720.1:0-204 GCF_000935625.1 Nanorana parkeri | reverse complement strand
CCTAACATGAACCCTGACCCTAACCCCAATACTAACCCTAACCCCTAATGCTAACCCTCACATGAATCCGGACCCTAAAATTACCCCAATACTAACCCTAACATCATCCCGGACCCTAACATTACCCCTAAGGCTAACCCGTACATGAACCCGGACCCTAACACCAATACTAACCCTAACATGAATCCGAACCCTAACATTACC
>NW_017330719.1:0-204 GCF_000935625.1 Nanorana parkeri | reverse complement strand
GGTGATGGTGCTACGCAGGTGGCGTTACGTACGATCACGGCGTCGTTGACGCAGTTACATGCATCCATGAACGCGGTGGCCGCGTCTGTTCAGGAGTTACGGGACAGGACTGTGGCTAGGACCCTATGACTAGGCGTAGTCAATGTGGAGGCGTTATCGGGTGGCCTGGGGGGGCATCCTGATCCGAATCTGGCATTATTCCTG
>NW_017330718.1:0-204 GCF_000935625.1 Nanorana parkeri | reverse complement strand
GTTAATGAAGTATTGGAATGTGGCTGGGGCGTTACAGAGGCCGAATGGCATCACTACATACTCATAAAGGCCATACCTGGTCTTGAAGGCCGTCTTCCATTCGTCGCCTGCCCGCATGCGTATCAAGTTATACGCCCCTTTGAGGTCCAGTTTAGTGAACACTGTTGCTGACTGTAACCTCTCCAGGAGTTCGGGAATGAGTGG
>NW_017330717.1:0-204 GCF_000935625.1 Nanorana parkeri | reverse complement strand
TGTCACCTGACCACATGGGCCGGACCAATCCCCTCCTACACAGAGGTGTCACCTGACCAATCCAGGTAACTGCAGGAAAAGCCCCTTGTTCTCAGCAGCCAATCAGATTCCAGCCATTGCGTTCCCTCTAACACAGGACGGCTGCAATCGGATCGGTCACTCCAGAGACAAGCAGCGTTTTCACAGAGGGGAGCCAATGAAGGA
>NW_017330716.1:0-204 GCF_000935625.1 Nanorana parkeri | reverse complement strand
CTCATGCTACCAGTAGTGACACTGACTCTAGCCAACTGCAAAACTAGTGAAAATTGGTCGGAAAAGATTAGGGGAAAAAATGTCAGTGGCTTCTACTTGTAAAACCATTGCTGTTTTGGAGGTCATCTCATTGTTGCTGATCTAGTGCACCTGTTGAGTTCATTAACACCAAAGCAGCTGAAACTGATTAACAAGCCCCTCTGC
>NW_017330715.1:0-204 GCF_000935625.1 Nanorana parkeri | reverse complement strand
TATTGGTGAGGTTCCACTAAGTTTATGACTTAATTATAATCCGAAGAAATGGGAAACACTTATTTTTAAGGAAAAGTATTATATATTCTTAGACAACATATGTTTTGAGTGATCCTTGCTGTATTTGCTTTGTATTTTCTTTTCTTTGCCTCGGAGTTTAGATTTTTATTGAGCATCTGTTTTACTATATCAAATGTAAATATG
>NW_017330714.1:0-204 GCF_000935625.1 Nanorana parkeri | reverse complement strand
TATAAAACTCACAGTCCCGGGATATCCTTGTTTCGATGTTTGACCTACATGTATGGGAGTAAGGGGAGGAAGGAAGTCCGAATGCTGAATAAACATTTATTTAAAAGTAAAAAGGGGGTAGGAGGCACCTTCACAGGGCCTAGAAATTAGAATTCTAGGTGGTTATTAAAGGGTAACACGTCACATAGATGATCACAAGTAGTT
>NW_017330713.1:0-204 GCF_000935625.1 Nanorana parkeri | reverse complement strand
GTTTGATACCTATCTCTGGCCATTTTAAGTGTATGATCAAGAACGTCTTTGGGTAACCTCTCTCACTAAATTTGTTGTACATTTTAAGTAACTGTATTTCACGATCAGTTGCATCGGAGCAAATGCGCATGACCCTGATAAACTGAGATCCAATATCTTGATGTTTATATTTACCCAGGAACACTGCTGTGCCTGCACACTTGC
>NW_017330712.1:0-204 GCF_000935625.1 Nanorana parkeri | reverse complement strand
GCTAAGTGCCGATAACGGTTGTCTACATTCTGAAGCGGCTGCCTGAGGTCCTGTGCCTGCTGGGGGCCTTGGCAGCTTTCCTGTAAACCACGTGGCACATGTTTACAGCTTTAGCCGCACGTCTCCTCCTTCCTGGAGAATCCTACAGCCCTCCTGAGAGCCTGCACAGCCCTCCTGAGAGCCCGCACAGCCCGCCTGAGACCC
>NW_017330711.1:0-204 GCF_000935625.1 Nanorana parkeri | reverse complement strand
TATGAGACAGCGGGCTGCCGTGAGGATATGCATGGTCAATTTCCTATTAGCCATTGAGAGGTCAGGGAAAGGCAGTCCCAGAAGGTAGTGTATGGGAAGGTCCGAGAGTGACTGACCCACTATCTGTTCTAGGATGCGTTTGACCTCTCCCCAATAGGGTTGTATGCTAGGGCATGTCCAGAATATGTGGAACAGGGTGCCTCT
>NW_017330710.1:0-204 GCF_000935625.1 Nanorana parkeri | reverse complement strand
GGGTGTGGTAGGTGTGAGGATGTGGTTCATGCAATATGGGGATGTGGGTATGCGAAGGAGGTGTGGAAGGGTGTGGAGACCTTGGTAAAGGGGTTGACGGGGGTGGGGGAGGTTACGTATGAGATGGTGGTGTATGGTTTATGTAAATTGGGGAAGGTGGAGAGGAGGGTTTTATGGTTGTTGGTTTGCTGTGTGAAAGAAAGT
>NW_017330709.1:0-204 GCF_000935625.1 Nanorana parkeri | reverse complement strand
GAAAACCAAGCTCCTCCAATATTATTCTGTCATGCCAATCATGTCTTTTGTCTAAAAATCATTTTTTGTCTACCATGTTAACCAATCATGTTTTATCTTATAATTTTCTGAGCATAATCTTGTGTATGAAGAACTAAATCATTGTGGAGTGAGCCTATAGGGAAATCATGTTGTCAATTTTATGAAATTATTTTCACCTTTTTT
>NW_017330708.1:0-204 GCF_000935625.1 Nanorana parkeri | reverse complement strand
TTCTCCCTAAACAAAGGAACAGTTACACGGTTGATTAATCCCAAGTGGTCATAGTTCATTATTCATGAACAGAAGGATTTAATGATTCATGCGGCCAGTGTGCCGGTGGCACTTATATTGAACACAAAGGAATTTTTCGAGTGTAAAAAGGATCCGTAAAGAGAAGAATTTGTGATCAAACTAAAGAAAAACACACTCTGTAAA
>NW_017330707.1:0-204 GCF_000935625.1 Nanorana parkeri | reverse complement strand
TGGCGTGTTTGTGAGGTTAGTAAATCAACCCCATTGTATCTAGGTCTAGGTATATTGTATATTGGTCTAGGTTCAGCAACATTATGTGCCCACAAAAGTAGGCCAGCTGCCTACCTGAATATATTGAATAACCTGTTTTTTCCATCAATTAATTTTTTTCCCTTGATGGCATGGGCATATTCCAAGATGACAATGCCAGTATTC
>NW_017330706.1:0-204 GCF_000935625.1 Nanorana parkeri | reverse complement strand
GTTCCACGCTGGAACGCATCGGCGATTTACTTCCTGATTTGTGGCTGCGGTCCCTTGTGGAACGCAAGCCGCGATCGTTACAAAACCAGTCCAAAAAAGCAGGAAGAGTGGTGCTGGGAGAGGGAGAGCCATGAGCTCAGGACGTGAACAGCCGGTGGGACGTTCTGTCTCTGAGATCAGGTCACCTCCCGTAAAGATAAGGAG
>NW_017330705.1:0-204 GCF_000935625.1 Nanorana parkeri | reverse complement strand
TCGAGACTATGTGGGACTGTATGGAGGTGGCCGGACAATCTATGTGCCTTTTGGTCTTCATGTTAGTGATGGTCATTGGCAATCTTGTGGTGAGTACAAAACAAAGAGAATTTATGCACAGCTGCATTTTAAATAATGAAAGGCAATCACATGGGTACTTAAACTCCCTGGCGGTATTCCCGAGTCTGGCTCAGGGTTAATTTT
>NW_017330704.1:0-204 GCF_000935625.1 Nanorana parkeri | reverse complement strand
GCCCGCCTTACTTGCCTTGCGCTAGCGCCGGGCCTGGTTGTTCCCCCGGGTGTTTATGACCTCACAGAAGATATCTTGAGACAAAATCTTAAACCCAACTCTATTCAATGCAGAAAAGAAGAGCTCGGCCTGGGGTTAGGTTAACATTTTATCTCACACTTAGCGGAATTTAAGATGAGAACATCTAAAAAAAAAAACACTTTG
>NW_017330703.1:0-204 GCF_000935625.1 Nanorana parkeri | reverse complement strand
CCGAGGATGCCATGATCCTATGCTGTGGGGGTTCCGATGTCGTGCTGCGGTAAGGGCACCGTTGCAGAGGCAAAACCTCCGGGCTATTGATAGATGTGCCTGGGAGAGCTGCGGAGCCGTCTCAGAAGTTGTCCTCCATCGGCAGCTGCGCGCATGCGCCCTCGTACATTCCCTTTTTAATACAAGACAGTACTCTGCTTGCTT
>NW_017330702.1:0-204 GCF_000935625.1 Nanorana parkeri | reverse complement strand
CCTTTTAGCTTGTCTCCCCTATACACCTTGTCATGTATGCCATGCGCTTATTTTTTTTTTCCGCTTCGGGCCTTCCTTTCTGCAGCCATGACGGCTTACAATGTCGCTCTGGTGCCCGCCTCCCACCTCCAGCCCGCCTCCCCAGTCCTTCCAGCCAGCGATACCGGCTTTTTTGCATGCCACTGAATGTTCATAGTGGCAGAG
>NW_017330701.1:0-204 GCF_000935625.1 Nanorana parkeri | reverse complement strand
ACAAAAAATATCGACCAGCTAAAAACAGCACAGAGACAAGCATGAAGCCTCGTGTCTGGCTAAACTTAGCATCTACCCTCCTTAATGCGTTTCGTCATGTGACTTCCTCAGAAGGAATGACTTCCTCAGGAATGACTTCCTCAGATGAATAATTTTTCAGAAGGAGGAAGTCACATGACGAAACGCGTCGAGGAGGGTAGATGC
>NW_017330700.1:0-204 GCF_000935625.1 Nanorana parkeri | reverse complement strand
CCTGGCGAAGGACCTTAAAAAGAGAAAATGTCTCTGAATTATTATTATTTAACTATTTGTGTATTAAAGACTATCTGTTAAAAAACATTTTTTCCCAACTATTGGTTGTTGTTTTAAAATAGATGTGGGTTTAGTGGAGTCCTTTACCAGTTCAGGGAGTAGGTACAGGGATCCCAACCTGAAGAAAGCAATTTCAGGGAGGTG
>NW_017330699.1:0-204 GCF_000935625.1 Nanorana parkeri | reverse complement strand
TGGGGATGCTGAACTGTCATTAAACAATGACAACTTGGCAGTTTGGTACACCAGTTCTTTATTGACATCAGATTGCGTTAACCTATTTTCATTATTATGAGACTGTTCTTTTCCATTTAACCCATGCATAATTCTAGCTTTTCAGAGAACACACATGGGCTGCACCAAAGGTGTCCCAATAATCCTCTAGGTCTGGCACTCCAG
>NW_017330698.1:0-204 GCF_000935625.1 Nanorana parkeri | reverse complement strand
TCTACAAAAAAGACAGTGTCTTTATTTCAGGTCTCCAGTGTTAGTTTTTTAACAGACTTAATATCTGAACCCATACAGGTATCCATGCAGGGCAGCCATCAGAAATTTCGGGGCCCCTTACACAGCTTTAGACCTGGGCCCCCTTCCCGCACCGCCGCCACATTGAGCCAGTCACATCAATCTCTGTACAGAGAAGCTTACACT
>NW_017330697.1:0-204 GCF_000935625.1 Nanorana parkeri | reverse complement strand
CGTTGTCGCCCTATAACAGGAAGTGCCTGAACAAGGGCAGAGTCTTGCCGCCCTATAACAGGAAGTGCCTGCACAAGGGCAGAGCTGGGTACCCAACACTTCCTGTGTCCCTCTCCGATGACCTCCACATACCTACTGCGCCCTATATCAAAATGGAGGGAATCATAGAGGAGATGGGGGGGAGGAACCATAGAGGAGATGGGG
>NW_017330696.1:0-204 GCF_000935625.1 Nanorana parkeri | reverse complement strand
TGCCTGGAGGTCTTCCAACATTCCCTCCATCAGGATATCCGAGTGATGAGGAAACATTCCGATATTTATCGCCAATTCCAGGACGAGTCCTATGAAGGAGATTGCTGAATCCAACCAATAGTCCGGCACCTGACACCCTCCCCCACTACGGGCGCTCATACACATTAGATCATTGGTTCGACCTCATCTGGAGTACGCGGTCCA
>NW_017330695.1:0-204 GCF_000935625.1 Nanorana parkeri | reverse complement strand
AGGGGGCGGGGCTGACATTATAGCAGTATAGCAAGGTGTTGCACTCAGGGTGATTAGAGTGTGCCCAGGCACACCCGACACATCCCGTGTGCATGCCTATGTCAATGATAATTATTATTGTTTGCACATACTAATAAAAACTGCAAAAAGAAGTTAAAACATTTGTAAATTTAACCCCTTCATGACTGAGGCCCTTTTTTCAAT
>NW_017330694.1:0-204 GCF_000935625.1 Nanorana parkeri | reverse complement strand
CGGCACCGGAGAACCTCCTTCCCGCACCGACACATGGAGAGACGCCCGTAGGAGCCAGCAGAGCCCAGCGGACACCGAGGACCGTGCACCGAATGGGCACTCTTTAGCTGGAGAATCGATGGTAGAGTAGGTGCCGACAAAATACACCGAACTAACCTACATTAAATACAAGCGTGTGGGGCTGTCTGTTACAGCCGGATACCT
>NW_017330693.1:0-204 GCF_000935625.1 Nanorana parkeri | reverse complement strand
CTGAGACAGGTGGCGCTGTGATTACAGCGCCACAGTCTCAGAGTCTCCGTAGAGCACA
Organism: Nanorana parkeri; assembly: GCF_000935625.1. Lineage (NCBI taxonomy): Eukaryota > Metazoa > Chordata > Amphibia > Anura > Dicroglossidae > Nanorana > Nanorana parkeri. Next base: position 146 of record NW_017330693.1, on the reverse strand, counting down.
CATTTTTCGTCTGCTCTATGGGCTTTATGGCTGAGCCGTTGTGCCGTAGTCTTCGCGGTCCCCCAGGAGAGCGGGCGACCCCGAAAAACTACGGTGGGGGGTGCAGGCAAAAACGATCGCCGCTGCTCAAATTGATACAAGTGGTC
>NW_017330692.1:0-204 GCF_000935625.1 Nanorana parkeri | reverse complement strand
TTAATTTCTTACATTTTAATTGATAAAAACATAATAAAAATAGCTTTTTTTTGAAAAATGAATAAGTTAATGTAGATGTAAAAAAACATTTAAAGACAGAAAGCGCCAGGGACAACCACTCCTCTGAAGGATTGATATATGTGCATGCTGCAGGTCGCTGCCACACTTCAGCCAGGGAGACTGTGATATCTAAAAGAAAAGCAC
>NW_017330691.1:0-204 GCF_000935625.1 Nanorana parkeri | reverse complement strand
AATTATAAAATACTTTCTTTGTGTTTATTTGATTCCTATTCCAGAGAAATACTTTATATATAGTCAATATAGGCTCAGAGGTACATTCTCTAATGGCGGTGTGCCTCGTGACTTTTTTCATGAAAAAAGTGTGCCTGTGCACAAAAAAGGGTGAAAAACACTGCTCTAACATACAACATGTAACATGTGCGGGGACATGTCCTC
>NW_017330690.1:0-204 GCF_000935625.1 Nanorana parkeri | reverse complement strand
TTCTCATCCAAGATTTTACAATACATGGCCCTGTCCATTGGTACCCTTACCAGAGAAACAGCCCTAAAGCATGTTTCCACGTCCGTGCTCCACTGTAGGGATGGTGTTCTTAGGGTCATAGGCACCATTTTTCTTCCTCCAAACACGGTGAGTTGAATTGATACCAAAGAGCTCAATTTTGGTTTCATCTGACCACAGCACTTT
>NW_017330689.1:0-204 GCF_000935625.1 Nanorana parkeri | reverse complement strand
GGGGGGGACTTTAATCTGGTGCTCGATCCTAGCCTGGACACGACTTCTGGGAAATCCCAAGTCTCCTTCTCCTCTCTTAATAGACTGAAGAAGAGACTACACTCGCTACAGCTAGTAGATATATGGAGAATCCAGCACCCGACACACAGAGACTATACTTGCTATTCCGGCCCCCATAGATCCTACAGCAGGATAGACTTTTTT
>NW_017330688.1:0-204 GCF_000935625.1 Nanorana parkeri | reverse complement strand
TTAGACAAGTGCGAAGACGAAAAATTTATTTCAGATGAAATGAACAAAAACCTAAAGTTTTTCATTTGTTTCATCAAACAAAACACACTTTTATGCTATTTTGGATTCAGCCACTGGCGTGTTCTGGAGGCAGGGCGCATGACATATACCGCACGTGTTGGGTGCCGCGATCTTGGTGTATATCTAGGTATACACCAAGATGGT
>NW_017330687.1:0-204 GCF_000935625.1 Nanorana parkeri | reverse complement strand
AAAGTTATTTGGGCGTGGCCTGTCTCAGCGAGCAGGCATAGGCGGCTGTGCTCGTCCCCGCTCGGGCCTTGGCAATTTAGGGTTATCGCTTCTCGGCCTTTTGGCTAAGATCAAGTGTAAAAAAAATCTTCTGTTCTGTGGCAGACAGCAAGGGAAGATGGCAAAACATCATCCGGATTTGATTTTCTGCAGGAAACAAGCTGG
>NW_017330686.1:0-204 GCF_000935625.1 Nanorana parkeri | reverse complement strand
GGCGACCTCCGGGCGCCCACCAGGCGGGCTTTATCCGGATTATTTTGTAAAAAGATCCTAATGAGTCGCGGGGCCCGGATCGCTGACTCGGCTTCCCATGAGTACTCTTCTGGGCTGTAGCCTTTCCACTTTATAGGATACTGACCCGTGCCACCGCGCTTAGGGAAATCCAAGATCGCTTCCACCTCGTATTCCACTTCACCG
>NW_017330685.1:0-204 GCF_000935625.1 Nanorana parkeri | reverse complement strand
GGTGCCCATGGCCTTCCTGTTGGGACTTCGGCTGGTCTATGGAGATCCCTACCGGATCTGGGTGGTGGACTGCTCGGCCTGTTGCATGACCCTGGCGGGGGGGGCTGCTCGACTGGTCCCTGAACCTTGGCTATGGGGCGTATGGTGGACTTGGCGGCCACACGGGCCTTCTGTGCCCTTGGACTTCCGTGATGCGGATGGACT
>NW_017330684.1:0-204 GCF_000935625.1 Nanorana parkeri | reverse complement strand
GCAGAGCCTTGGCCAGGACCTTACATCCTAGGTCCACGCAATCCTTTGTGTCCCATATTAGGGCATCGTCGCGTGAGCTGATACATTCGCCTCTAGCGATCCAGCAGGCCTTTGTGGAGTTTTATGCGGCACTTTACAATATAGAGGAGGAAGACCGGACCTATGCATCCCAGGGGGACCGGATGCCCTCCTATATTCAGGAAA
>NW_017330683.1:0-204 GCF_000935625.1 Nanorana parkeri | reverse complement strand
CGCAGAGGATCGCACCATTCCAGCGGTGTAGAAAGTGCGGGTTTGTCCTTTGAATGAGACATTTGGAAAGTCGTCTGCTGGCGGCACCGGAGTGTAAATCCCGTTACCTGCAAGTGTTAGATACCTGCCTGTGCTGCCCCAGGTGCTAAATTCAGGGTAACAGGACCCACCCAGCTCCTCTACGGTGCTCAGTGTGCTGTATAT
>NW_017330682.1:0-204 GCF_000935625.1 Nanorana parkeri | reverse complement strand
TCCATATATACCCCACCTATATACTCCTCTCCATATATACCAGCGGATCTAATTGCACTTTTCTTCTCTTTCAGTCGAACTTCTTTGCAGATCTCTCCAGTCCTCCGGTGATCAGCGATGTTCGAGGAAGGAAAGTTCTGGGTGGAGCAGGAAGTGCGGCCCTGGAGGTCCAAGTGTTTTGCACAGTGAGGAACAATGACAATG
>NW_017330681.1:0-204 GCF_000935625.1 Nanorana parkeri | reverse complement strand
GGTGGGTTATACATGTTGGGGTATGTTCCTGGTATGGTGGTGGTTTAAATACTGGGGTATGTTCTTGGTATGATGGGGGTATACATGTTGCGGTATGTTTCTGTTATGGTGGTGGTATACATGTTTGGGTATGTTCTTAGTATGGTGGGATATACAAGTTGGTGTATGTTCCTGGTATGGTGGGTTATACATGTTGGGGTATGT
>NW_017330680.1:0-204 GCF_000935625.1 Nanorana parkeri | reverse complement strand
TATGCGATCCATCTCTTCAATACATGCATGTTTCTTTGTGTTTTTTACCCTGACCCTTCAGGTACAGAAAATTATCTGAGCGATCACAAACTGCTGATCACTTAGATCACGGTCTACTCCCTGCAAAGAGAAGTGAGTTTCAGACATCGCTCCCCCTTCTGCTCTCTGTTCCTCCAGCGCTCATTGGAGAGACAGACAGGGGAG
>NW_017330679.1:0-204 GCF_000935625.1 Nanorana parkeri | reverse complement strand
TGTATAAGATGGCCTGGCTAGAGAGACTGCTTTGTGAAAGACTATCTGGCTAAAGAGAGACTGCCGTATAAAAGACAGCCTGGCTAAGAAGAGACCGCCATGATAAAGACAGTCTGGCTAGAGAGACACTACCATGTCAGATGACTTGGCAAAAGAGACTGCTTTGTGAAAGACTGTCTGGCTAAAGAGAGTCTGCCGTATAAA
>NW_017330678.1:0-204 GCF_000935625.1 Nanorana parkeri | reverse complement strand
CCCTGACCTCTGCGCTATGTGTCACACCCTGACCTCTGTGCCCTGTGTCACACCCTGACTTCTGCGCTCTGCATCACACCCTGACCTCTGCACTCTGCAACACTTCCTGACCTCTGCATCACACCCTGATCTCAGCGCTCTGCGTCACACTCTGACCTCTGCGCTCTGCGTCACGCTCTGTGTCACACCCTCACCTCTGCGTCA
>NW_017330677.1:0-204 GCF_000935625.1 Nanorana parkeri | reverse complement strand
CTGAGACATCCCGATCCAGCACTTCCATATATCCTGGAAGTAAACGCATCGGAAGCCGACGTGGGGGCCATCCTATCCCAACGCCAGGGCCTCGAGCCTTCTGCACCCAGTCGCATACTTTTCCAGGAAACTGAGTGTGGCTGAGAAGAACTATGATGTCGGGGATCGGAAACTTTTGGCCATTAAACTGGCTCTTGAAGAATG
>NW_017330676.1:0-204 GCF_000935625.1 Nanorana parkeri | reverse complement strand
CTTCGCTCCAGCTGTGGTATGGCCCTCAGTGTCCTCACGTCTAATAGACCTGTATTAGATGTGATGACGTCACAGGTCCTTAGACCACCACAGCCTGGCAGAGAAGAGGCTGCGGGCACTAGTCTAGGATCGGGATCGGGTGAGTATTTCTTCTTTATTTTTACCCCTAGACCAGGGGTAGGCAACCTCGGCTCTCCAGCTGTG
>NW_017330675.1:0-204 GCF_000935625.1 Nanorana parkeri | reverse complement strand
CCATGTGAAAAGGACACCCTCCTTGCATTACAGTATTTTTTAAATGTATTTTTTCATGACACTTGTCCTGCATGGCATTGCCCAACTTTTGTGCCTTTTTGTATGGCAGTCGAAAGAATTCCAGAACAGGATATACCCCCCTATAGACTTCACTGGAAATTTTCTGCTAACTTCAGGTTTTCTTGAATTCCAAAGAGCGTTCTC
>NW_017330674.1:0-204 GCF_000935625.1 Nanorana parkeri | reverse complement strand
ATGTTTGGGGTCTTCACGACTGGCAGGTCTCTCTGCTGTCTAAATAAGGTTAATCCTTTCGCGAACTGCAGCGCTCCAGTGGTTAGACAGGATTAACCCTTCCATCCATAACCGCTTCGCAGTGGCTTAATACCAACACGGCTAACCCTTTAAGGACTGATGTCTCCTTGGTGACTGGATAGCATTAACCCTTTTATGACCAGC
>NW_017330673.1:0-204 GCF_000935625.1 Nanorana parkeri | reverse complement strand
GGCCTGGCTAGTAGCTCCGGACTTGAAATTTTGAGCCCTGGTCTATATCATAAGCAGCAGCAACAACCATCTCCACTTATCCAGATAATTGTGCTCTTTAGGAAGATGTGATTGCATTGTTAGGATCTGCAGTCATCATATTTCTTTTGGGAATCATCTACCCTGCAGAACTGAAAGTTTTTCAGTTTACTTCTAATCCGTAAA
>NW_017330672.1:0-204 GCF_000935625.1 Nanorana parkeri | reverse complement strand
TTTTGTTTCAATGCAAGGAGCTGTATTTGACTTGGTGCCAGTCTCTTGCAGTCTCCTGCATGGCAGAGCTCAGACCGGGGGATGGAAAAGCAGCACAAAGGAGCCAAATCAGTTGTTCTGGGGAGAGAGCAGAATGACAGAGAGAGAAGAGCTCCTCAGTCTTCTGCTTCTCCTTTCAATGTCCACTCACGTGCTGGGGGAGTG
>NW_017330671.1:0-204 GCF_000935625.1 Nanorana parkeri | reverse complement strand
GCAGGCACCGCCGGGCAGCACATTCTGCTGTGTGAGGACTCGACCCTCTTAGCCCCACCCCCTGACCGGGGAGACGAGACGAGGAAGAGGGCTGTCTGGAAGGTAAGTCTGGAGTGGGGAGGGGGCGGCGGGAAAGTGTGTGTGTGGGGATTGGGGGCTGGGTTGTAGTGGGATTCTGTAGTGCTGACTTATATTATAATGTAT
>NW_017330670.1:0-204 GCF_000935625.1 Nanorana parkeri | reverse complement strand
CTTCAATGGTTCCATTCAGCTCTTGTTCTTATAATGTTTACTTAACTTTAAGGCTGCGTTCACACCGGGGCGTATGTTTTCAGCTCGTTTTTTTTGCACGTTTTTCCGTTTCAGTGTAACGCGCGTTTCACTGGCGGTATATTTTAAAACTTTCAAAACTTTTCGCCGGCTCCGCCCCCCCTGCGACGCGGCCGCTCGCAAGGG
>NW_017330669.1:0-204 GCF_000935625.1 Nanorana parkeri | reverse complement strand
GAAACTAAAAACAAGCTCAGTCATGAAGGGGTTAAATAATTATAAGAAAATATAGTGAGGAAGAGGCTTTTAACGATAGCAGAAAAACATCACATTGTAAGATTGTTCCACAATAAAATTGTATTTCTTTCTTTGTATTTTGTGACCTATAACTCCCAAAATAAACTGCAATCCCAGACATATGATATACCCTATAAATCAGGA
>NW_017330668.1:0-204 GCF_000935625.1 Nanorana parkeri | reverse complement strand
CGCACCGGGCACAGCGAAACCCGGGGTCAGCGGGAAAAAGGGGGGGGGAGCGCGGAGGGGGGGACCGATCGGCAACCCATACACGTAGAGCTGTAGAGCCGGTGGATTGCTTGTATGGTAACAGGCAGTGCTGCCTGTTTTTAAATATAGGCCATTTGCCGCTGGCGCGCGCGAGGGGGCGTGTCTGAGCGGACGTCTAAAGAC
>NW_017330667.1:0-204 GCF_000935625.1 Nanorana parkeri | reverse complement strand
GCTAAGCAGACTCTTCTCCTTGTGGTCAGCCAAAGCTAAGCCGACTCTTCTCCTTGTGGTTGGGCAAAGCTAAGTGGACTCTTCTCCTTGTGGTCAGCCACAGCTAAGCGGACAATTCTCCTTGTGGTCAGCCAAAGCTGAGCGGACTCTTCTCCGTGTGGTCAGCCAAAGCTAAGCAGACTCTTCTCCTTGTGGTCAGCCAAA
>NW_017330666.1:0-204 GCF_000935625.1 Nanorana parkeri | reverse complement strand
TTAAGATCAGTATCCGGGGGCTGGCGGGCCCCCCATCTCTGCGCAGGGAGTGTCGGATGTGTTCTGGTGCATGCAGCATATTTTCCGATCGCACAGGATTTACATATAAATACTGCGGCTCATTATTATGCAAATCCCACAACTAGCATATGAATGAGCCGCGACCAGTGTTAAAGGAGAACTATGAGGTGAGTGCTTTTCACT
>NW_017330665.1:0-204 GCF_000935625.1 Nanorana parkeri | reverse complement strand
CACTCTGCAGCTCTCCCCTCCCAGCTCACTGCTGCAGTTTGTGTCCCCTCTGATTCCCACTGTTCTACCCCGGCTGTATCAGAGAAGGCAGTGGAGATTGGGGTGGACACAGATGGGGAGGAGAGACCGGCTGTCAGCCAATTCCACAGTGACTCTATATTGCGTGCAATAGCCAGCCTGCTATTGGCTGTTTCAAATTGCAAT
>NW_017330664.1:0-204 GCF_000935625.1 Nanorana parkeri | reverse complement strand
TAACAAATATACAATGACAGGTCCTCTTTATGGAGACATCATCTAAGACCCCTAATGTCTCCTTGGGACCCCCGAAAAAGCTGATAAAGCAGAGATCTATGGAGGAGAGATCAGCAGTAGGAGCATGCTGATCTTTCCTCTATTTACAGAGTACATAGCTGCTGTGCCAGTCCCGGGCCCGCAGGGGGGACAGAAGAGCCTGGG
>NW_017330663.1:0-204 GCF_000935625.1 Nanorana parkeri | reverse complement strand
TAACCCTAGCTACTTTACACTAAAACTGGAAGCCGTCAAATGTCTATAGAAAATGCCGACATTCACCGACCAACCAAATCCGGGGACCAATCAGATTGTTTTCCTGAGATACAGGGCATCAGGTGACCTTACAAGTATCTTCAACATGAAACTGCAGCCAACGTCACTCGATACCCCAACAATGGCTACTAGTGATCACTCAAT
>NW_017330662.1:0-204 GCF_000935625.1 Nanorana parkeri | reverse complement strand
GGCTTCAAATATGCAGATGGGGAGCTAGGTCCATCTTACTGCACATCAGCCCTCTGGTTGACGTGTTTCTGAGGCCAGACCCCTGCTTACTGCTGATGTGCAGTAAGATGGGCCTAGCTCCCCATCTGCATATTTGAAGCCATGACTGTTCACCCATCCTCCATTTTCTTGTGATTCTGCTATGACAGGCCTTCTTATATTGGA
>NW_017330661.1:0-204 GCF_000935625.1 Nanorana parkeri | reverse complement strand
GTTTCGGCGGCCGATATATCGGTGCATCCCTAATAATGAGCACAGACCATCTGTTTCTACTACTTTTTGTACACAAAACCACTATTGGGGAAGCTAGCAAGAAGCACTATACACACAGCTATTAGCATTTGTCTGGTACAAATTTACATAGCGTCTTCCAATCTGTTATTAGATATATTCATGTAGAAAAATATCACCTCATAG
>NW_017330660.1:0-204 GCF_000935625.1 Nanorana parkeri | reverse complement strand
TGTGTGGCAACTGCAACTACAGGTCCCAGCATGCAGGTGCATATATTCGTGTGTGTGTGTATATATTTTGCTTGTATATACACACACACACTTCAGTTTGTCTACCTATACCTTTTTTAATTGTGTGGCAACTGCAACTACAGGTTGAGAGACATGCAGGTGCATATACAGTAGTATATGTGTGTGGGGGTATATATAGCTGTA
>NW_017330659.1:0-204 GCF_000935625.1 Nanorana parkeri | reverse complement strand
ATTTGAGACTGGGATGGAGGTTCACCTTCCAGCAGGACAATCACCATAAGCATACTGCTTTAAGGGAAAACATTTAAATGTCTTGGAATACAATTTTTTTAAAACATTAAAAACAATGGTATCTAGATATGTGTGGAGAAGAAAGAACGCGAGAATCTCATATAGTACCCTAGTAAGAGCAAAATCACAAGGTGGGTTAGCATT
>NW_017330658.1:0-204 GCF_000935625.1 Nanorana parkeri | reverse complement strand
GTGGTGTATTCTGCTTTGGGGCTGCCCTAGGAAAGACAAAACTTGTTGCCCCCCCCCCCACACACACACACAAGATTTACCCCCTCCGGCTGTGGTCTGCGGTGGCCTCTGCAGGGTCTGTCTTGGGCTCTACGGGGTCTCAGGTGGGCTTTGCATGATCTGGGGTGGGCTCTGCAGGGTCTCAGGCTGCTAAGCCCACCTGAG
>NW_017330657.1:0-204 GCF_000935625.1 Nanorana parkeri | reverse complement strand
GAGTACTGTACTTGGTATCTGTGCAACCCTAATGTAAACAATATAAATCTTCCACTCAGCTTAAAGTGCTCTTTGACCATACATACAATAGATATTTATATATGTGTGTGTGTGTGTGTGTGTAACAGAGCTTCAAGATAACCAAATGTGTGTACGTGTGCAGAACTGTCTGCAGAGTCAATAGCTACAGATCTCCAAACTTCG
>NW_017330656.1:0-204 GCF_000935625.1 Nanorana parkeri | reverse complement strand
CGCGCGAGCAGGAAAAAAAGGCCGTCTGGCGACGGCAACCCACAGGTAGGAGTCAGCCGTCCGTCCGTTTTTACTTAACGGGCGGACGGCAAGAGGTTAAAGCCTACATTCAAGCAATGTTTAATATGTTGTTTTAGATAGAGTGTGTAATAGGGTTGCCACATTTTCTTCAAGCCAAACCCGAACACTATAGCGCTTCGCAGC
>NW_017330655.1:0-204 GCF_000935625.1 Nanorana parkeri | reverse complement strand
TGATGCAGGGAAAGACCTTTGCTCTCTGTGTGGAAGCAATGTTCTCTCTGTAGAGGTCCGAGAAGCCCCCTGCTTAGTCATAGCCATAGCTCTGCATTCAAAAGAGCTCATTCTCCCTGATGATTGGAGAGGTCTGGCCCTGACTCAGAAGAAGGCATGTTGTACCTCTGCAGAGAGACCACTGCTTCCACACAGAGAGCAAAG
>NW_017330654.1:0-204 GCF_000935625.1 Nanorana parkeri | reverse complement strand
GTTTCAAAGCCTTTTACATTATGTATTGGAGCCATTTTGAATTAATTTTGCTTTTTTATTAGACATCTGTTTAGCATTCCAATTCACAATCAAGCAGCCCCAGTAATTTTACACAATCCACCAGCAACGTTCTTTAGTGTATTGGCCCAGCCTCTTTTCTCTACGCTTTCCTCATTTCCGGCTGCATTTTCCTCCTCTGTGGGA
>NW_017330653.1:0-204 GCF_000935625.1 Nanorana parkeri | reverse complement strand
TTCCCGTCTGCGGAGGTCATAGTAGTGCTTCTGTTTGTCCTGTGCTTGTCTGAGGTTGTTTTTCATCATCTCCCGTGCACTGACCAGTCTGGCTAGGAAATCGTCCGTAGCGGGTGTGTTGGTAGGGAGGAAGGTAGAAGGGAGCATTTTGGGGTGGAACCCGTAGTTTGCATAAAAAGGGGAAGTTTGTGAAGAAGAACTGGT
>NW_017330652.1:0-204 GCF_000935625.1 Nanorana parkeri | reverse complement strand
GCATATTCGATACGCCTAGGTGTGAACCCAGCCTAAAGGTGGAGAACCGCTGGTATAGAACAACATAACGAACATAGGTGCCCAGGAATGATAATAGCAAAAGTAAGCGCATAAGAGCGCCGCAAAGGTCAATGACGCTTGTGTGTAAATGGTAAACAACCTTAAGGCCTCATTCACACACGACGCAAGAGCAAAATTGTATAT
>NW_017330651.1:0-204 GCF_000935625.1 Nanorana parkeri | reverse complement strand
TTAGCTTGTCAGCTATATAGGAATAAGAACAATATAATAGCCACATTAGTTTTACCTAAGACCAAGATATAGATACAGTCATCAAGTCAAGGCATTTGAGCATAATTATCGACCTGAAATATGGGAGAGATACCACGATCGAAAAGTGTAATGCTGTACATAATATGAACGAGTCCAAGAACCGTAGGTAGTAGGATTTGTCGT
>NW_017330650.1:0-204 GCF_000935625.1 Nanorana parkeri | reverse complement strand
GGTTTTAACGGAGGGACGAAAATTGACGAATCCATCAGTCAGGAAGTTAGAGACAATTTTTCACAATAACTGTAGAAGAAAGTCTCCATGACCAACAGTAAGGCAAAAAGGGTTTGACTCATATTTTGGGTCTGTGACTCAAAAATGATTAAAGCCAGACAGCCAGCATTTTCAGAAGCATTTGCAGCCCCACGTACTTCTCTC
>NW_017330649.1:0-204 GCF_000935625.1 Nanorana parkeri | reverse complement strand
AAAGGGTGTACTTTGAATGTTACATATACTTCAATATAACGAAATGGCACCTGTGGAGCCATAAATGACATTTCTGAGACCCTTTACTTGTCTATACTCACAGGTATACATGTATTTTGACTACTATACAATAATAAAGAAATAAACTAATAACAGTCATCTATGTCCATACGGACTGAAAGGAGAATCCTGTTGTTTAAAAAG
>NW_017330648.1:0-204 GCF_000935625.1 Nanorana parkeri | reverse complement strand
TAAACAGGCACTGTAGAGGGCCGCCGCGGGGGCCTCCAGAGTACTCACTTCAGGAGCGAGCGGTGGCCGATTAGAGAGCCGGGTCTGATGCGGACAGGCTGATCTGGAGCTGCGGTGAGGGCCGCACGGTCAGTTTGCCCCTGCGCCCGGGGCAGGTGGCCCACCCCTCGCTACGCCACTGGCCGGGAGTGTCGGATGTGCAGA
>NW_017330647.1:0-204 GCF_000935625.1 Nanorana parkeri | reverse complement strand
TGTTCTCACATTTGGAATGAAGGGCTCCGTATATCTCCATGTGCAGCCGCCATTCTGGATGTACGGATAACCAATGGGGTACCAAGGAATGATCTGCATGGCTCCGCCCACTATGCAGGGGTGTCAGCCCAGGCAATAACTTTGTGGGGTGATCACCAAGGTGGGCGTGGTTAATATTTTGGGGGACATGTAAAAGATGGATTT
>NW_017330646.1:0-204 GCF_000935625.1 Nanorana parkeri | reverse complement strand
GGGGGTACGCCCGACATATGCATTTACTGTAGAGTGTGATTGAACTGTGTGGAGTGATCCATTCATACCCGGCCGCCGCTCACCTGCACGCTCTCACCACTCCCCCCCTTTTTTTGTTTTTTCTCTACTTTCTCTCCTCTCCCCCCTTTCCCTCCCCCATTCCCCCTTCCTCCTTCCTCTCCCCTCCCCTCCCTCTTCCCTCCC
>NW_017330645.1:0-204 GCF_000935625.1 Nanorana parkeri | reverse complement strand
ATTGCATAACAGTTGTGCGCTCGCCATTTTTACCGTTTTTACCCGGACAAATGAAAACAACTGGGTAGAACCGGCCATGACGTCACGGCCGCTCCGCCCAGTTGTTGTCATTTAATGACAGCCAAGTGTCTTTAAATAACCTGAGGACGCTGGGCTGTCATTAAATGACAACAACTTGGCGGAGCCAGCCGTGACATCAGTTGT
>NW_017330644.1:0-204 GCF_000935625.1 Nanorana parkeri | reverse complement strand
CGCTGCCCGGCTTCCTGATACTGGAAGCTCAAGTATCGGGCAAGGCATCAGAGTATTTGAGCGAGTACGAGTATTCGCTCAAATACACATCATCGGCACTGATACCGATGCTAGTATTCGTATTGGTGCATCACTACTCTGTTCAGTGATAGCTGCACCATTTCTCTATTAGGTTGTGAAAAACATGTAATTTTGCTTATATGT
>NW_017330643.1:0-204 GCF_000935625.1 Nanorana parkeri | reverse complement strand
CCAAGCTACTTAAAAAATAAAGGTGGTCAAGTAAAATCTGAGTTTAATTAGAAAAGCCAAATAATTCTGCTGAGTTATCATTATATTGCAAGATTAAGGAAGTGTTTATGTAGATTAGGGAGGGATGCACCAATACTTTTCAGATAACCGTGCCAATACTTCACATTTTCATGAGAACTACCAAGGTTGCAGAGGTTGCAGCTG
>NW_017330642.1:0-204 GCF_000935625.1 Nanorana parkeri | reverse complement strand
GAGCTTACACTCTAATGTCCCCTCCCCCACAGTCACACCCTATGATTATACATGTATATAGCTCTGACATATGCCGCGGTGCTGTACATGGAATGTCGGCGTACAATGCAGTACAAGGAGCGGCGCTGATATGACGGGAGGGCGAGGATCGCATTATCATCAGTTGTACTTCCTCCATCAATAGATCTGATTACAGATACAATG
>NW_017330641.1:0-204 GCF_000935625.1 Nanorana parkeri | reverse complement strand
GGTGCCTGGCCTCCTCTGCCGCCGGACTGGCCGGAAGTGACCTGATCCCGCTGTTACTTCTGGGCACTCGTCTGCGCCGCTGTCTTACTAGGATAGTGATGGCCAATGTTTTTGAACCCGAGTGCACAAACTCAAAACGCAACGCAAAACGCAAAATCAATTCATTTATCTCAAAGTGCCAACACTGAAAATAACTTTAGTATT
>NW_017330640.1:0-204 GCF_000935625.1 Nanorana parkeri | reverse complement strand
GGACTTCTCCCTATCGATTGCTGCCTGCCCCTGACCTCGGCATGTTTCCTGGACTCTGCCTTCTGCCTCCTGATTTTGTACCTTGCTACCCGGCTTGCTCTGACCTATGGTTTTCCTGACCACACTTCAGTCTCTCGAATCTGTTCCAATGCTGCCTGCCCGATCTGGCTTGCTGACTACCCACTACCAGGATGTCTCCTGCAC
>NW_017330639.1:0-204 GCF_000935625.1 Nanorana parkeri | reverse complement strand
GGGATATGACACGCCGGCTGAGGGCGATGATATCCTCAGCTAGGTGAGGAATGTTGATGCGGGACCAAGCACCTTCTGAAAAAGGTAAAAAAATAAGAATAAAATAGGGTTGTGGGTGGGGGGGTGAGGGGGGGTTAAGATGATGTGATTCCTTAAAGCAGATCTCCAGGATTTCCAAAAGTTAACCCTTGCAGTGGGGCTACC
>NW_017330638.1:0-204 GCF_000935625.1 Nanorana parkeri | reverse complement strand
CGGCTTACCCATTTATATTGCACTATATAGATATATATATTAGGGATGCACCTATACCATTTTTTTCCAGGCCAAGTACTAATGCCTGTCCAAGTACCCACAGATACCAATTACTGATACATTTTTGTTAAGTGTCATGTGACAGTTTTTCGAAAACAATACCGACTAATGATTTCAGGACAGTGGTGGGGCGCCAGGGCCCAG
>NW_017330637.1:0-204 GCF_000935625.1 Nanorana parkeri | reverse complement strand
GCTCCTCTGTGAGGTTCAGATTATGCTTGTAAACATGAAGGAGCTCACTGCCCATCACTCTCCTCAGTGTAGCTGCTTGCACCGCTGCAGGCTTCTCGTGTAATCCTGTGGCCGGGGAGTAATCCTCAAACTCAGCTCTGAAGTTATCCCAGTCACTGCTGCAATCCCCACTCACCCTCATTGCCTCAGGTAGTGGAATGCTGT
>NW_017330636.1:0-204 GCF_000935625.1 Nanorana parkeri | reverse complement strand
TCCTCATTGGCCAACCTCTACACAGGCTCCTCCCCCCTTCAATCTGTCATGAATGCTGCCGCCAAACTCATCCACCTTACCAACCGCTCAGTGTCCGCCACCTCTCTGCCAATCCCTCCACTGGCTTCCAATAGCGCAAAGCATAAAATTCAAAATACTAACAACATGCAAAGCTATCCACAACTCTGACCCCCCCCCCCCCCC
>NW_017330635.1:0-204 GCF_000935625.1 Nanorana parkeri | reverse complement strand
TTATTTATTTAACTTCATTTTTTAATTTTTTATTTATTTAAAAAATGTTTTTACATTTTTACTTTTTATTTATTTAACTTTATGTATTTATTTTTTTACATGTTTTTTTACTTCTTATTAATTGAACTTTATTTTTTTTACTTTTTAATTTATTTTATTTTTGTAAACTTTTTTTTTTACTTCATTGCTGGGAGCAATAGCCAG
>NW_017330634.1:0-204 GCF_000935625.1 Nanorana parkeri | reverse complement strand
CCGGCACTCCCCTCCAACATGACAGGCACTAAGTCTGCGGAAAGGAGGGCAGGGACTAATGAATGAATGGGTGGACAGGGCCTGGCAGCTCAATGAATGGCTCTGTTTATTTATTTGTCTTATTCCTCTATGTGGGTTATTGAAAACACTGATATCTGTGTTACAAGTGAATGACTTCCTGCTTTCACCAGCCCATACAAATGG
>NW_017330633.1:0-204 GCF_000935625.1 Nanorana parkeri | reverse complement strand
CTCTCCCATCATCACTACAAGATCTGGGTGAAAAATGAATGACACTCTGGATGGAAATATATGTTGTGACATTGTATAAGCTTATCGAAATGATGCCATGATGAATGTGTACCATAATCAAAGCTAAAGGTGGTCCTACTAAATATTAGAGTGTGCGACTTTTATCTTGGCCAGGCAGTGTATGGCTTAGATACACCTTTTTTT
>NW_017330632.1:0-204 GCF_000935625.1 Nanorana parkeri | reverse complement strand
CTTGAATGATTCCAGACTATTTGCGGAAATCACTAAGCATTAAGAAAACAGAACTTTTTCCCCCCTGATTCAGACCTACTCAGCTGTTGCATTTTGGGGAACTGCAGTAGTGACACACAGGGGTGCAATATACAACGAATACAAATCCCTATGTAAACAGAAGTGGTGTGTACATATATACTACCTTCCCTTGTTTCCCCCCAG
>NW_017330631.1:0-204 GCF_000935625.1 Nanorana parkeri | reverse complement strand
AAATATATATATATATATATACTGTATATATATATATATATTTTTTTTTTCTTCTAAGCATCGATTTTAAAGGATATGTTGCATGTTAGTTACCTGTAAATGGTCAGCTCCGTTCCATGTTACCCTTATTCCATTGCTTGAGAACACTAATTCTATACCTTCGTAGTCAAGGTTCAGGTTTGAGCTTTTATATGGAATGCCAGC
>NW_017330630.1:0-204 GCF_000935625.1 Nanorana parkeri | reverse complement strand
TCCATGTGGTCAGTAGGGGCTCCGGGCGGTCAGTGCAGGCTCAGGGTGGTCAGTGCGACCTCTGGGCGGTCACTGCAGGCTCTGGGCGGTCAGTAAGGGCTCCGGGCGGTTAGTAGGCACTCCGGGCGGTCAGTTGGTGCTCCAGGCGGTCAGTGCAGGCTCTGGGCAGTCAGTAGGGGCTCCGGGCGGTCAGTAAGGGCTCCA
>NW_017330629.1:0-204 GCF_000935625.1 Nanorana parkeri | reverse complement strand
GCAGTGCGTCCCATGACCGAACACACGGGGTACAGACAGCGGGGAGTGAATGGCCAGACAACCGTCACTGAAATCTCATTATTTACATTTTTGGAGTGACACGCATGCGGTGGCGGGTCAGGGTGACACGCATGTGGTGTCGGTGTGACACGGATACGGTGGCGGTCAGGGTGTCACGCATGCGGTGGCGGTGTGGGGTCAGGG
>NW_017330628.1:0-204 GCF_000935625.1 Nanorana parkeri | reverse complement strand
GCTGATTGGTTGCCATGGGCAACTGTTCCAGATTCTGCCTGTTCCAGTTTTAATAACTTCCACCCATTGTCTGTATAGAATGTATTTATATATTCACCTTGTTTTTTGGTTTGCTTTTGAGTGTCCTGCTTTATATCCAAAAGCCTAAAACATACTGCTAGTTTAATTGTCTGTGAAGGTTCTCATTCATCCAGGTCATGGTAT
>NW_017330627.1:0-204 GCF_000935625.1 Nanorana parkeri | reverse complement strand
TCAATTTTCTGCTTACCTTTTTTCCTTTTGTGCTGCATTGCTTATCTGTTTCTGTGTGTGGTTAAATAAAGAATTAAAAACAAAAAACCTACAAGTCCATATTCGACTACTCTGCTTAGGCAGGGGTGTCAAGTTCATATCACCCGACGCCCAGCATGGGCAGTTCTGGGCGCCGGGCAGGTAGTTTTTTCTACATTTAGCCCT
>NW_017330626.1:0-204 GCF_000935625.1 Nanorana parkeri | reverse complement strand
CGCGTCACATGTTTGCTGTTCCATATTCTCACGTCGCCGGAATTTATGTACAGGGGGACGCCGGCAGGCAACCTGTCCTTCTGCTGAACAGTCGTTGAGATAAAATCAATTACACAGTAAAACTTTTTGCATTACTTTCTGTCTTTGTGATCAGGCTGAGAGCAATGTGGGAGGGAGAAATAGTAAAGTGCAATCACTGTACGG
>NW_017330625.1:0-204 GCF_000935625.1 Nanorana parkeri | reverse complement strand
GTATGTAGATGGTCATTGTATATGTCTTAATGGAAAAAAAACAATAAAAACTTTTGAATATAAGATTTTTAGGACAGTCAGTTGGTTCTCAAGGCTATGGCTTCCATCACCAATTGTGGAGTGCCACCTTTTAAGTAGCAGCATCAAACCTATGTGGATTAAGATGTAAAGGTGCCCATACACTGTACGATTATCGTACGAGAA
>NW_017330624.1:0-204 GCF_000935625.1 Nanorana parkeri | reverse complement strand
GAATGCGCCCTATCCTTTCCAAATCCTTCCCCAAATCCCTCCCCCCTCCACCCAAAATCCCCCCCTGAAAAACATTTTGGCTTTGGATACATTTTAAGGTGAAACTCTCAGGAAGTTATCATCACAATCACCATCTGCAGGTGGATGGCGCCGGACGCTGCGTCATCATTGGCTGTGTTATAAATAATAAAGATTTCTGCCTTG
>NW_017330623.1:0-204 GCF_000935625.1 Nanorana parkeri | reverse complement strand
ACTTCTAGTTCTGGTTCGGACAAGGGGTAAATACGCCCATAGGGAATCTTTGCCCCAGGTAAAAGTTCTATGGGACAGTCATAGGAACGATGTGGGGGAAGAACGTCTGCTTTTTGTTTATCGAAAACATCCAAGAAATCGTGGTACTGGGGAGGAATAGCCTGATATAGTTCCGGACAGGTCTCCTGTTGACAAACTGCTACA
>NW_017330622.1:0-204 GCF_000935625.1 Nanorana parkeri | reverse complement strand
GCTTTACATAGTACAAAAGCAAACATTTCCCAGCACACTTAACAGCCAGGCACCAAAGAAAAAAAATGACCCAGTCTAAATATTAGTGTTAAAAACAGAAGTTTTAGTAGCACAACTTTTGCAAAACATGTAGAAGCCACACTGCTTTGTCAAGGCCCCTCTATGTAGTGTGGTCCTAACTCCAATCTATGAGAGCCTCCATCT
>NW_017330621.1:0-204 GCF_000935625.1 Nanorana parkeri | reverse complement strand
GCATGGCAGTGCATTGATGTCAATGGCACCGCAGCCACGCTTCCCCCCCCTCCCGGCCGCAATCCGATTGCCCACATCAGAAAACGTGGCATATCAATGCCTGTGTTCCGGTCCGATGTGATAAAAACACAATAGTACATGCCGCATTTTTTCTGATCGCACTAAACCGGAACACAGGCATTTATGTTCCACGCATTACGGTGC
>NW_017330620.1:0-204 GCF_000935625.1 Nanorana parkeri | reverse complement strand
GAAATTATTGTTTTATATGTGGGGTGCACGGAACAGGAGGGAGACTATTATTTTATATATGGGGGGCATGGAGCGGTTGGGGGAAGGGTGTATTATATGTGGGGTGCACGGAACAGGAGGGAGAGTGTATAAGTTTATATGTGGGGGGCAGGGAGCTTTATGTTAATATTGTTAAAGTTGTTAATATTTATTCTTGTAACTTTA
>NW_017330619.1:0-204 GCF_000935625.1 Nanorana parkeri | reverse complement strand
GGAGAGCAAGGAACCAGGGGTACAAAAACATTAAATATATAGGTAAATTTCTCAATAAAAGCCAAGAGTTTCACACCGAGTGTGGATTTCAGTTGAACTTGCCAGGAGAAAAATGTGATTATGGGGATGATACATATGGAGAGTTCTTCTATTGTATGAAGTTACCTGGTGTTCCTTGTGAGGCTTTAATATCAATGAGGAGTG
>NW_017330618.1:0-204 GCF_000935625.1 Nanorana parkeri | reverse complement strand
GACAACAAGGAAAGGCTTCTTGCAGGTCAACGCTGCAAATTTAGAAAACCAGTAAAAGCAGAAGGTATGGCAACAAGGAAGGCCACCTTGACACCGGGGTTCCTAGAAAGGGATTTTGACCATACAGATAAGGTCTGCAAAACTGACATGGGGGTCTATTCACAAAGCAGCCGAAGGATCTAGCCATAGGTTCGGCGGATCCTT
>NW_017330617.1:0-204 GCF_000935625.1 Nanorana parkeri | reverse complement strand
TATGTTTATTTTAACTTAACATTTATGTTAAAACTCACCATTTAAGACCTAGTGATGTCATCGCTGCATACAGACCAATGCCTGTGAGGGGGGGCAGCCATCACTGCCCCCCCTGTTGGTTACCCGCCCACTGTACCTACATAATTTAATTGACAGATCAGTACACTTACAAGTGTGAGGTCATTGGACTTAGACCTGTCAATC
>NW_017330616.1:0-204 GCF_000935625.1 Nanorana parkeri | reverse complement strand
TTATTAGTAGCTGTGCAATTGCCTTAAAATGGATGCTTCAATGGATGCTTGGATGCTTCAAATAAAAAAAATTATATATCAGGCATATATCAGGCAAATTATACATCAGGCAATTATATATCAGGCATAATATATATATATATTACAGAACAAATATCTGGCGTAATTGAAAACATTCTAAAGCCCCTGGTTATCAACACTGGG
>NW_017330615.1:0-204 GCF_000935625.1 Nanorana parkeri | reverse complement strand
TAAATCATATAAAAAATAATGCTTTAGATAAAATTGATAATTAGACATTTAAGCAATACAATGAAAACATTGAATTATTTAAAAAAAACAACATCTAAATTTTAAAAGAACATGTGGATGATAAATAAAAAAAAAAGTAACTATAGAAAAATGTGTTAGTTTCCTGTTTTTTGTTGTGTATTTATTTAAAGCAGACTTTTATTT
>NW_017330614.1:0-204 GCF_000935625.1 Nanorana parkeri | reverse complement strand
GGTTCTGCTACCAACCCGAGGGATGTCATATGCAGGATTCACTACTTCAGCGTCACTAGGATTCACTACTTCAGGAATGCACTTATATGGTTGTCGGCGGCAAATTTAATTTGCCATATTCAGTAGCTTTTGATCACCTAACCCGTCCTGGAAAATCCCCCCCTCCGAACACATGCGCTCAATCTAAGCGTTTTCGTCGCTTAC
>NW_017330613.1:0-204 GCF_000935625.1 Nanorana parkeri | reverse complement strand
GGAAAATGTAGGGGGATAGACTAAACTAAAAGAAATATAGGAAAGTAGAGCGGTAGGAAGACCCCACAGAAGTTATTATTGAAAGACATGTGTATCTCCTTTGTTTTTTTCTCTTTTATGTAACCCAAGTAGAAAGGGAAGGGATGATGTAGAGGGGGGGGGAGGGGTGGTATAAGGGAAGTATGGGGAGGTAAGAATAGAGAG
>NW_017330612.1:0-204 GCF_000935625.1 Nanorana parkeri | reverse complement strand
ACTGTTAATACAACAACTTTTAACTTAGTAAATAATTTAGGTTTTTAACTCTTGCTGTGCTGGCCATCATATTTTTTTTTTAGTTTACTTTAACTGACATCATATCGCAGACTGAAACTCACCATTTGATCTGCAGAATAATGATAAGAAGATACAAAAGTAGCAATGTTACGTTGTATCTCTCTATCTCCCTCTGATCAATGT
>NW_017330611.1:0-204 GCF_000935625.1 Nanorana parkeri | reverse complement strand
CGAATTTCGATTCGGAACGAAACGTATCGCACATGTCTAGTCCAGTCAATATATGTCTGCAAGCAAATATAGTGTGCCTAGGATCGTCCACTCCTCAACACTGACATTCAACCATCAAGATATTTTTATATTTAAACTAGGGATGCACCGATACCGATACTACTATCAATATCGGTGCCGATACCGAGTATTTGGGCGAGTACT
>NW_017330610.1:0-204 GCF_000935625.1 Nanorana parkeri | reverse complement strand
TCCCCTGAGATGATGTGCATGGTCACATGTCCTAGTCGCATATGCCGTAGATCCAGGAAGTAAAAGGAGGGCTGGTATCCTGCCCTTAGCTAACATGGCCCAGAAGACTGGGGAAGAAAAGAGAAATAAGGTTATGCGGCATTGCTGAAGCCTCGGCCGCGCAGCCATCTGATCAGGGACCCGCTTCTGGCTGTGCTGCTGCAG
>NW_017330609.1:0-204 GCF_000935625.1 Nanorana parkeri | reverse complement strand
GGGGTCTGTTTCGTAGCGCAGAACACTCAACCTTTCTTTCTCCTTACCCTGCTGCTGTACATCTTGATTCGTGGCATAGGACAGTGACAATGCCTTCCTCCTCTTCACTATCAGTGGAAGTCTGAGTCAGGTCTGACCTGACAACAACCAATAGATACTATATAAGACTAAGGGGTCTATTCACTAAGCTGCCGAAGGATCTAG
>NW_017330608.1:0-204 GCF_000935625.1 Nanorana parkeri | reverse complement strand
TATATATAATTTTTTTTGTACATTGAGGTGCTGTGAAAAAGTAGCAAAAATGTTTACAATTAAAAAGCTAGTTATCTAACATTTGTTACAGACAGATATTGGACTTTGAAAGTCTTTTTGAGTGTATGCACACAAGCAGGGCACATAAGAAAATGTACCCAAGTGGGGGGCGTGGCGAGCTGCCGACCAAGATGGCCGCTGGTT
>NW_017330607.1:0-204 GCF_000935625.1 Nanorana parkeri | reverse complement strand
TCTCACCCTCCCCCACCATGATCAGGTAGATCTAAAACATTATTCCAAGCTACGAGATTATATTTCTCTATGTAATTTCTTGTTCTTTTTTATAGATGTTCTTTATCATCTTTGGGGTTTTAGGGCAAACAACTGAAAGACATAAAAGTTGAGATTAAAGAGGAAAAAGAAGAGACGTTGGTGGGAGGAGCTCAGCAGTCTATG
>NW_017330606.1:0-204 GCF_000935625.1 Nanorana parkeri | reverse complement strand
GCTGCTGGGGGGGCGGGTTTGGCGGATCTTCCCTCTCTGCCTGCACCCCCTCTGGTACCTGTCCCTGAACAGCACAAGCGTGGTCAGGAGAGTACGGAGGTGCTCGATGGGGGTGGGGGGGTTGGAGGAGAGGTGCCCGTTCCCCATGTCTCACCTCCTGTTTAAGGGGTTTCTGTTGATGGTGGGTGGGAGGCGGTTAAGAGG
>NW_017330605.1:0-204 GCF_000935625.1 Nanorana parkeri | reverse complement strand
TGTGGTTGAATCTTTTCTCCACCAATTTTAGGTGGTGGCCTTAAGTCTTTGTTAGGGAGTTTACACTAAAAAGTTTATCGCTGATGTTGCCATCACCAATAAACATTTTGTACATTAAAATCATGTCTCCTCTCAATTGCTTCACTTCCAGCGTGAACTTTGCTCCTCCAGCCCCTTAATTAGTTTTGTTGCCCTTCTCTGGAC
>NW_017330604.1:0-204 GCF_000935625.1 Nanorana parkeri | reverse complement strand
CCCCGAACCTCGGATTCCTCCTCCTGAACGTTTCTTTGGAGGTCGCAGTAAGTTCCAGGCGTTTTTAAACGCATGCAAATTGTGCTTTTTGCTTCAGCCCAGGACCTTCTCTTCTGAGACCGCAAAAGTCGGTTATATCATTTCATTATTACAAGGGGAACCTCAAGCTTGGGCCCACCGACTGCTAGAACAGAGCAGTCCACT
>NW_017330603.1:0-204 GCF_000935625.1 Nanorana parkeri | reverse complement strand
GGAAAAATAATTAAATAAATATACATTTTTTTAAAAACACAGACTAAAGTGCAAATTAAATGCAAGGTTTCTATTTTTTTGAGAGTTTTCTATTCTTACCTTTTTCTTTCTTTTTTAAATTTCAATGCAGCTGGTAACCAAACAAATGCACAAAGCTAAAATATATGGAAAAATAATTAAAAAAACAAATAAATAATAAATAAA
>NW_017330602.1:0-204 GCF_000935625.1 Nanorana parkeri | reverse complement strand
CCATGGCCCTCCCTATATACCATGGTACTAATAATTTGCCATCACATCTCCAGCTCTGCTAAATATTTCAACCAGACTCTACCTGTTGGCGTACAGTATATGGCCTTGCCAGCTGGGTCACCCAGATATTAGCGGGGCATGCTTTCAGCCATTTCCAGGTAACTTGTGTAGCGCCCATCACCTTTTGTGATGTGACTACCATGC
>NW_017330601.1:0-204 GCF_000935625.1 Nanorana parkeri | reverse complement strand
TCCACAGAATATTACGGTATTTCGAAATTCTAACAAGCAAACTTGAGTTATGTATTTTAGATAAATATTGTTCTTATGTGAGAAATTGAATACTTTTAATCCTCATTCATACTATGAGATTTTGGGTTCCTGCAGCAGGAATCCCGAACCTGCCATTTAGATCGCGACCGCTGTCACCTGTTCAAGTTAATGACCGGGTGACAG
>NW_017330600.1:0-204 GCF_000935625.1 Nanorana parkeri | reverse complement strand
GCTATCACACAGGGGATTGTTTTCTACTGTGTGATAGCAATTAAGTTAGGTGGAAAAAAATGTTTACATTGATAACAAAATTTAAAAATAATATGAAATTATTAAATAAAAAAATTAAAAATTGATTAAAAAGTAAAAAAAAAATAAGAAACAAATTATTAAAAAAAAAAGAAAATAATTATAAAAAATAAACAATAATGAGAT
>NW_017330599.1:0-204 GCF_000935625.1 Nanorana parkeri | reverse complement strand
GGTATTTTATGATTTTGTTCTAAGCAAATATAACTCTACCTATAATATAATTCTACCACATTTTATAAGACACATAAGTAAAACTACCTACAATTTATCCAATTTTAAATTCTGTCACATAGAAAAAAGTATTTTTCTTTAGTAAATTTCTAACTCAAGTATATGAAAGGGAAGAATAATTTTACATCCTATTTAGATTTTTTT
>NW_017330598.1:0-204 GCF_000935625.1 Nanorana parkeri | reverse complement strand
TAAAGAGCCAGAAGAAAATCACATACCAATATAATGAAAATCAAGAACACATTTTTAAAAGATATGAAATAGGCTTACAATGTGCTGAGAAGACCATATAGAGTACCCTGAGGAGACTCTTCATACTGAAATATGAAAAAGTGCATGTAGTCACTGGGCAAACTAGTCTTCACAGACTGGGTCTCTTCACTATTTCCGTGCTTT
>NW_017330597.1:0-204 GCF_000935625.1 Nanorana parkeri | reverse complement strand
AGACTGCTCTGCCGACCTTAGACCCTGGGGTGGTGCAAGCATTGGAATCCCCTTTCTCCCAACCCGAGGTAGACGTGGCTATTAAGGCCCTGAAGGCGGGTAAATGTGCGGGCCCGGACGGCTACTCACCCCGGTTCTATAAACTACTCTCTGAATTAGTATCCCCCCATTTTGACCCGCACCTTTAACTCGGTGGACGAAGCG
>NW_017330596.1:0-204 GCF_000935625.1 Nanorana parkeri | reverse complement strand
GTTGTAAGGTCATTCAAATCTCGTACGATCTGCCCATCTTGGAACAGGCAGATCGTACTTGTGATCATCGCCAGCCCTCCACGCTGAGGGGAGGGCTTCCAAAGATTGCAGTGTTGAGTGGGCACACCGGCCCGTGAGGCATTCGTTTACCAACCCGCCAAAGATCGTACGATTTTCGGCAGGTTTTCCAGCGTGCTTGGAAGA
>NW_017330595.1:0-205 GCF_000935625.1 Nanorana parkeri | reverse complement strand
TACTTATCAATCATCTTCATCCTGCGTCCAGGACATTGAAGATTCATCCGCCTCTCTTTGATGGCTGAGAGTATTGGCCACTAGTCCCTGGAGTGATCTGAAATAGAGTCCGGACTGCTGGGCAGGGGCATAGCGAGGGGGGCACATGCCACTGGGCGCAGGTCTGACATGCTGTGATGTGAGCCCCCCTCCAGTGGCAGGCTGT
>NW_017330594.1:0-205 GCF_000935625.1 Nanorana parkeri | reverse complement strand
ACAAGGATATGAGACTCGCCCTGGTGAAAGTTGATATGTGCTTACTTCTGAGAGGATAACACGTCTGGGGGTCCTAGGTTTATCCGTATTGTTTATTTGTATTGTATTTATATGTTTATTAGGTGGCCACACAGCCATTTGCGCAGGATAACACCCAGCCCGAGCATACAATGTGAGATTGCGCACAACCGGATAACGCTTAAGC
>NW_017330593.1:0-205 GCF_000935625.1 Nanorana parkeri | reverse complement strand
CTCAGTGTGTAATGACAGTTCAGCATCTCCTGGGTACCTAGAAACTAGGGGAAGCTGGACTGTCATTACACAATGAGAACCCGGCGGAGCCGCCATGATATCACGGCGGCTCTGCCGAGTTCTCAGTGTGTAATGACAGTTCAGCAACTGGTTACCTAGTAACGAGGGACGCTGGACTGTCATTACATACTGAGAACCCGGCGGT
>NW_017330592.1:0-205 GCF_000935625.1 Nanorana parkeri | reverse complement strand
GTAGGGAAACTTTTTTTTTTTACATTTACGGTACTTTTTTTCTTTATATACAAAAAAAATAACCCCCCCATGGTGATTATATACCTCCAAAAGAAAGCTCTATCTGTCCCCAAAACATGTTAACATAAATTGCAAGGTTATGTAACTATGTAACTATAGTCTGATCATGCTGACTGGTGACAGTGAGAGAGGAAAGGGGTTGCAC
>NW_017330591.1:0-205 GCF_000935625.1 Nanorana parkeri | reverse complement strand
GGGTGGGAGATATTAGGCAGCAAGTGAACATTTTGTCCCTGAAGTCGATATGTTGGAAGCAGAACAAATGAGCAAGGGTAAGGATTTGAGCAACTTTGACAAAGAACACACTGTGATGGCTAGGCAACTGCATCAGGGCAACTTCAAAAATGGTTCAAGAGTGATTTGAGGAACACAACAACGAGTTTGAGGTGTTGACTTAGCC
>NW_017330590.1:0-205 GCF_000935625.1 Nanorana parkeri | reverse complement strand
AGGACTGCCGTTGGCGGTGTCTCCGGCAACAGGGAGCTGAAAATTGCCTGCACTGTGGTGCGGAGATGAGAGGGTGTGGTTGCCTCCGGGAGCCCCCGGATTCGAATATTATGCCGCCGGTTGCGGTCCTCAAGGTCCTCCAGTTGCATTTGGAGTATGGCCAAGGGAGCAGTGGGGAGCGATTGGGCCTGCTCCAACGTCTGCA
>NW_017330589.1:0-205 GCF_000935625.1 Nanorana parkeri | reverse complement strand
AGAATGGCAACCAGATGGCAGGGTGGCGGGGTTAGTTTCAAAATTTTTTTTTTACTGCTATTTTTTTTTACTTTTTCATTTAATTATTTCTTATTTTTATTAAATTATTTTTTAAATCAGTTTACTCTTTTTTTATTTTTATTTTTCTTATTTACTTTTTATTCATTTTTTTTATCTCATTATTGTTTATTTTTTATAATTATTT
>NW_017330588.1:0-205 GCF_000935625.1 Nanorana parkeri | reverse complement strand
CTGTGTGGGGTCTCACTAGGGCTGTGCAGGGTCTCACCAGGTCTGTGCAGAGTCTCACTAGGGCTGTGTGGGATCTCCCAGGGCAGTGTCGGTTCTCATCAGGGCTGTGCAGGGGTCTCACCAGGGCTGTGCGGGGTCTCACCAGGTCGGTGCGGGATCTCAAGAGGCTGTACAGGGTCTCATTTGGGCTGTGTGGTGTCTCAGG
>NW_017330587.1:0-205 GCF_000935625.1 Nanorana parkeri | reverse complement strand
ATTTTTTTAGAACCACGCCACAGATCGGAACAAAAGAGAACGGGGAACCTGGACTCCTTCATATTACCAGGGGGCCTGAAAAATGCCTGGAAATAATCAATCTATCCAGCTATCAGATATCGGAGAAGGAAGAGGAAGTCCTAAAATTAGGACTAAGCTTTTGCCCAGCCGAAAATATGGAGGTCTTTGAAGTAATTAAGGACCT
>NW_017330586.1:0-205 GCF_000935625.1 Nanorana parkeri | reverse complement strand
GTTAATGCAGGCCTGTCACATGAAAATACAAACCTATGCCTTGAGAGACATACTAATATTAGCAGCATAAGAGAAAAAGAGAGAAAAGGGTTAATGCTGGCCTGTCACATGGAAATACAAACCTATGCCTCGAGAGTCATACTAATATATTACAGCATAAGAGAAAAAGAGAGAAAAGGGTTAATGCAGGCCTGTCACATGAAAA
>NW_017330585.1:0-205 GCF_000935625.1 Nanorana parkeri | reverse complement strand
CCACTTTTCCCCATCATTCAATCCTATCTTTCAGATCCACCCCATCTCCTAAATTCACCTCCCTTCTCTCTGATGACTTTCCTCATGTGAACAACCAAAAAAAACCCATAGGCAATACTCCAATTATTGTGCTACTCCCCTATTCTTCTAATCTATTCTCCATGTCTATATATTGTGCTCCTATTCTACGTGTAACCTAATTAAT
>NW_017330584.1:0-205 GCF_000935625.1 Nanorana parkeri | reverse complement strand
TAATCGATTATGTCGATTAGTTGTTGCAGCCCTAGTGAAGTCACATCAGACAAAATGTACTGCTTGTGCACTTGTATGAAATCACATTACTTGCAAAAATACTTCTGTACATTTACTATTTTAACTGCATTATGATTAATGACCGCTAGATGTCAGCAGAATAGCTTCAATGCTAGGAGTGTAATGTATTAGATTCTTATGAGAT
>NW_017330583.1:0-205 GCF_000935625.1 Nanorana parkeri | reverse complement strand
AGGAGAACTATGGGGAAAAGACCAAACCCCACAGTTCTCCTTTAAGGACGCATCCACTAGCTGAAATCTTCATTTTATTAAATGAAAGTTCGCAAAAATAATGCAATTACGCTCGCAGGGGTTCTTTAGCATCCATTGGCAACACATGCACTTCCAGCCCCCAAGCTTTGCATTTGCAGCACCGCTGCTCCGGCCTCAGGCCACT
>NW_017330582.1:0-205 GCF_000935625.1 Nanorana parkeri | reverse complement strand
GAAAGAAAACTAGACAAGTCCCTAGGACAGCTGGAGATACCAGAGGAGTATACTCCTACGTAGGGGTTATACTAATAGATGGCGAGAATATGGGTTGTGCGAGGGTTGGGACATGCCATAGTGTTATATTATATATATGCATGTAAACTGCTGTATGCAGAAAATGACATTGCTAGGTTGTGGTTTACATGTCTGATAACATCAT
>NW_017330581.1:0-205 GCF_000935625.1 Nanorana parkeri | reverse complement strand
TAGCGTCCTCCCGTCACCCAAAGCTCATTATACCGCGAGCTGAGACGCCACAGCTGAAATGGATCCCGCAATTATGTCTGGATCCACCCACAGCTTGCTCTGCCTATCTAGAGATGCACATCGGGAGGAGAGAAATGACAGGTCGGATCGGCGCTGCGGCGGCCGTTTAACCTCTTGCCGTCCGTCCGTAGTAAAAAAACGGACG
>NW_017330580.1:0-205 GCF_000935625.1 Nanorana parkeri | reverse complement strand
GAAAAGGAAAATGCTACTTACCAGTATGCATCTGTTCTTGGCATGTAGGGCTGCAGAGTTACACACTTAGCATAGGTCGCCATCTGGTGGTGGGCCCGGATGATTGCAAGTTGTTATTGTCCCGAAAGAGTCTTGTGATCCTCGGTGACTCCTCCTCGGGACCGTAGTGCGCATGATCATCGGCTCCATCGTCAGATTGTTTTTG
>NW_017330579.1:0-205 GCF_000935625.1 Nanorana parkeri | reverse complement strand
GGGGTGGTCATAATAATCTGGCCACTCAGTGTATATATCCTCACCCTGTAACTATCAGCTGGTTCTACTCTGTTTTGCTGATCTGAAGTAAACAAAAATATTATGTAAACTCAAAAAAGACACTAGGAAAAATTCATAAATTAATGAAGCCCTTTAGGAAAGCAAACTTTTCCCACCTATAATATTTCTATTTGGACACTATTCT
>NW_017330578.1:0-205 GCF_000935625.1 Nanorana parkeri | reverse complement strand
AGGGGGTCTAAACACCTGGTCTTGAAGTGGTTAAAGGAATACTCCACTTTTTATAAAAGTCACAGCTTTTATTGTGTCTCCTTTCCATACAAAGAGGAGAGAAGTTCCTTCAGTGGTGGGTTACAAAGTCTGGGCTCTAACCAGGACCCATATCTGTAGGGGGTACAGACATTTGTCATTCAGAATCAATGGTACAAATATGGCT
>NW_017330577.1:0-205 GCF_000935625.1 Nanorana parkeri | reverse complement strand
CATACCATACCCCAATAGGTTATAGCAGGATTAAGACAGATGTTAGCATATTTCTCGGGAAATGGTGAGACACATGTCTGGAGTTTACGGTCACAGTTTTGTTCCATTAACCCCACAGCGTGAAACACACTCCCCCAAAAGTGAGGCATCAGTGAGTGGCACTAGTTGCTACCCACGTCTGCGGTTGCCTCCTACATCACCCCTC
>NW_017330576.1:0-205 GCF_000935625.1 Nanorana parkeri | reverse complement strand
CTGTTTAATGGCTCTTTCTTGTGGCCTTTTTCTTTTTGGTTCCTTGTTTTTTTTTCCTTATTACCTGTTTGTCAAATGTATCTGAAAATGTGAAAAACCAATAAAAATTATCTGATTTAAAAAAAAATTATTTGGACCAGAATTATTGCAGAGCTGGTTATTTGAAGAGACTGCAGTACTCAGCTCTGGAATAGTATTTTAAAGT
>NW_017330575.1:0-205 GCF_000935625.1 Nanorana parkeri | reverse complement strand
GTTGAAACCCAAAGTTCACCAGGAAGGGTGAAAGGCGAGTGTAGGAGTTGACGTGGCTATTATGAGCAAACTCTGCCCACGACACGGCAGGTTTGACCAGTTGTCATGATGGTCCGAGATTTAACACCTTAGGAATTGCTCCAAGACCTGGTTAGCCCACTCTACAGCACCGTTGGACTGGGGATGGTAAGCCGAGGAGAAGGAA
>NW_017330574.1:0-205 GCF_000935625.1 Nanorana parkeri | reverse complement strand
TTTCCTACATTTAGCCCTGCTTTGGGCAAGCAGAGTTAAATTGGCCTTGGGGCAGCAGAGAGAGTAAATCTGGCCCTGTTAATAGTTCAGAGACTTGAATGTATTTTTTATATTAGACTCCTGAGTTTAGTGTCACTTTAATGTATGATAGGGGCTATAAAGTTCAGGCTGTGGAATGTGAAGAATTCTCTTTTGGAGATCTTTA
>NW_017330573.1:0-205 GCF_000935625.1 Nanorana parkeri | reverse complement strand
GGGGTCCTAATTTAGCTGGCCGGCGACTGCCAGAGGATCCGGACACGCGCGGCACCTCAGGCAGTGGTCCACCGGACCAGCGCTGACTTGCCGCTGCTCTCTCGCCGAAGGTCAGTACTTGTCAAAATGGCCTGTTTTTACCGGGGGTCGGGGAGGGGGGTGGTCGCAAAAATGCATCTTGCCTGTGTAGGCAAGAAGCCTAGCA
>NW_017330572.1:0-205 GCF_000935625.1 Nanorana parkeri | reverse complement strand
AGCTCAGCCTCCTGTGACAGCGTGGGCTGTCTCCGCCCACAGAAAACTCTGCCGGACTGTGAAAGGAGGCTAAGCGGTGTGGAAGGAGAGACGTCGGCCACTCACAGCACTCTCCGCCGCAGCGCTCGGCCCGGCTGTTACACTTTCTTTCCTCCCTGCTGGGTACACAGAGCAGCGCCCAGCGGGGAGGAAAGAAAGCCGGGAT
>NW_017330571.1:0-205 GCF_000935625.1 Nanorana parkeri | reverse complement strand
GGGTGGGAGGTGATCTCTTGGGTTCATGGCATATGCAATGTCTTCTACAGCCCGGTATTGATATGAAAAACAGCTTGTGATATTTAATGTTCAAGGACATCGCAAGCAAGTCATTCACGATAAGTGAATGAGAAGGCAAGGTTAGCTGGGAAATTGCTTTGTCTCTCGCCTTTTACATATCCTTGTATATTAGCATTGTGATAAC
>NW_017330570.1:0-205 GCF_000935625.1 Nanorana parkeri | reverse complement strand
CTGGTTCTAAGACGGGTCCTTCCAGACTCTTAACCATTCCACTCCAGCGGTCTAAGGTGAGGATGCCAAGGGACATACCATCACTGCAGTGGAGGAGACATGCTGGAGGGAGTGCCCTACAGCCAGCCGACTCTGCGGTTCAGGTGAGTATTTATTTTACACCCTAGACAAAATTGAGCACTTAACCCTTGCAATGTGGGGGTAG
>NW_017330569.1:0-205 GCF_000935625.1 Nanorana parkeri | reverse complement strand
TATGATGGTGGAATGGGGTGCAGAGGACGGGTACGATGATGATGGAATGGAGTGCAGGGATGGAGAGGACCGGTATAATGATGGAATGGAGTGCAGAGGACGGATATGATGGTGGAATGGAGTGCAGAGATGGAGGGGGTGGGTATGATGCTGGGATGGGGTGCAGAGGACGGGTATGATGATGATGGAATGGAGTGCAGGGATG
>NW_017330568.1:0-205 GCF_000935625.1 Nanorana parkeri | reverse complement strand
TTGCAGACGCTGCAATTACAGCATCTGTAACATCCCTGTTTGGTAGATATTTTTAGTGGCAAAGTGCCATACTTGGGGCGTGGGTCAGCATTAACTAGGTAATTACGAAGGGACTTATTACCCGAATAGACAATGCGGGGTGCACATTTCACCGTTGGTATCAGAGTCCTGTCAGGTCTCAGGATGTTGGTGTTACGATTAATTA
>NW_017330567.1:0-205 GCF_000935625.1 Nanorana parkeri | reverse complement strand
GCGATATGTAACATGTGCGGCACAATAGGCGGAATCATTGTTTTCGCACGTAGGCTCGGCTGACGCTTGTTTGCGTGTGTATGTGGAGGGTGTGGACTTAAAAAAAATGTTTGTGTTATTTTAAAAAAATGTATTCTTCATATTTTAATGCTTTCATTTTTTTTAACCTTTTTTTTTTACACTTAACTTTATTGCTATCACATAG
>NW_017330566.1:0-205 GCF_000935625.1 Nanorana parkeri | reverse complement strand
GGATTTGTAGTCCTCTATAGCTGGTGGTATATTCTGCATTGTGCTGTATAACTTTAATTTTCACTCTATTGCACACCACGGGTTTGTTTTTTTTTTGCTTCCACCGCTCCAAGCTTGAGTGACGTGATTGGCTCAGTGTACTCTGTACAGCGCTGCGGTATATTTCAGAGCTATATACATGTATAATCATAGTGTGTGATTGTGG
>NW_017330565.1:0-205 GCF_000935625.1 Nanorana parkeri | reverse complement strand
CAGGGCTGTCTAGGGTGAGAATCTTACCAGGGCTCTATGGAGTCTTACCAGGGCTACATGGGCCGGGACCATGTCTCACCAGGGAGGTGCAGGCCGCTCCGACCAGGGCAGTGCAGGCCCCATTTCGCAGGCGGTACCATGCAGGACCAGGTGCTGGCGTCTCGATCTGCCTCTGATGATAAACTCCGCCCTCCCAGCCAGATTG
>NW_017330564.1:0-205 GCF_000935625.1 Nanorana parkeri | reverse complement strand
ATACAATATCTCATACGGTGGAAGGGCTATGGCCCATCTGATGACTCCAGGGAGGACTCACAAGGGGTACATGCTCCACGCTTAACCCGGTCTTTCCATCAAAGGTATCCTGACCGGCCCTCTCCTGCTGGGAACCCCGGGGGGTGTTCCCTTAGGGGGGGGGTACTGTAATGAGTCCCGAGGGGTTAGACCGCTCGGGTCTCCC
>NW_017330563.1:0-205 GCF_000935625.1 Nanorana parkeri | reverse complement strand
GATTTGTTTCTGTTAGAAATAAAAAAAAAAAACATAAAAAACAAAAACTAACCTTCAACTGCCTTATGCCCTTTTGGTGCTGAGTTTCATTAACTACTGTCACCTCTCTAATGCAAAATCGCCGGCGGTAGTCAGGACGGAGATCAAAGCCTTCTCACCATTTTATTTATTTTTGTTTTTTGTTTTCGTTTTTTTTTGTTTTCGT
>NW_017330562.1:0-205 GCF_000935625.1 Nanorana parkeri | reverse complement strand
ACGAGGTGGTACGTTGTGTCCCAAGTAATGAATGTATCTGCCTCTGCAGTGTCCTAATTGACACCGAATGAGAATCTAACCTCGATTCCCCCTCTTCCACTCTGTGCAGGAGCTGTGTCATCTCACCTTTCATGGCTTCTATATCCGTTTTCAATGACTGCTCTAGATGGGCAAACATATCTGTCAATTCGTTTTTAGTAGGTAG
>NW_017330561.1:0-205 GCF_000935625.1 Nanorana parkeri | reverse complement strand
GAATAAAAATGAGTAGAGTAAGATGAGAAGTCGGAACCTCTGGAGAGATGAAATTCACCAGCGTCCTCTGTCCCTATGATTACAACAGGTTTACGCGTTTCTGGGGCACGCCCCCTTCATCAGAACCTATCTCTCCAGACTCTCCCTGCTAGAGGTTCCGACTTCTCATTTTTATTCAACTGAATTGTTGTAAGTACAGACTAGA
>NW_017330560.1:0-205 GCF_000935625.1 Nanorana parkeri | reverse complement strand
ATTATATTCCAGGATGACGGCTCAGTTTCCATTTCCTCACCGCTGTGTGTGGATGACACCTCCGCTCTCTGTTCCCTCCCGCTGATGATGACTCTCACAGACACACCTCCCTCCACCATCCCTCCGGAGGTGCTTGAGAGAATTCCCACCTGTCTCTGGTCAACAGGACCGGAAGATGTTGGCCATTTGAGAGTCCCGCCTGTCA
>NW_017330559.1:0-205 GCF_000935625.1 Nanorana parkeri | reverse complement strand
GGACAGGCGGGCTTCTTGTCTGACACATTTAATAAGCTATCAAATTTTGCCAGTGGAGTGTTGTTGGTGGGAGGAGATTTCAATGTTGCTCTGGACCCCCATATAGATACCTCATCAGGCCGTTCTGCAATTTCATATAGCCAACTGTCGTTTATCAAATCGATACTACACAAAGCGCAAATGGTAGATACATGGCGTTTTATGT
>NW_017330558.1:0-205 GCF_000935625.1 Nanorana parkeri | reverse complement strand
TTTTCAGAATTACCTGGCCGAAATAATGTAATTTACCATCACATTGTGATTGAACCTCATGTAAACTTAAAACCTTATTTAGTACCTTAAGCGTAGAGAAAAGCCATGTCAGAAGAGTTACAAGATGTGCTAACAGCAAATAGGTAGGCCCAAAGTGCTCATCTCTAGGTTCTTCAATGACTTCTCAAGCTAAAACTAAATTAAA
>NW_017330557.1:0-205 GCF_000935625.1 Nanorana parkeri | reverse complement strand
GGAACACACTACAGAGGTGTATACATGTTCGTGGTGTGTTATAAGGTTAGTAAATCAACCCCATTGTGTGTTCAGAAAGTAAATATAGGGCACCAGCGCTCCAAATAGTGAATAGTGTCTTTTATTGACCTAAATGCAGCATATCACATAAATGCAATGTTTCAGGGTCATGCAGGATCCTCTTGTTCAGAGAAGACATGTGATG
>NW_017330556.1:0-205 GCF_000935625.1 Nanorana parkeri | reverse complement strand
CTGTGAATAGGAACATAAACCTAGTGGAGTGTATGGGGGGGGTTTTGTTTTTCACAATTTGACTGCAAAAGTTTAACTTCACTTTCCAAGGGCCAGACCTGCAAAAGTTTGGTATTAAAGCATATCTAAACAAACAAGAATGTAATATATTGCAGGCTACCAAACCTTGGTCTGAAACATGAAACTAAATGCAGCCACCATATCT
>NW_017330555.1:0-205 GCF_000935625.1 Nanorana parkeri | reverse complement strand
CAGCTACACAGGGTTTGGCGCGAGGTGCTATTTGTCACTAGAAATAATTGGTAATGTGTGCCATAACAATCTTGGCAATAGTACACTTTTCAAATGGTAAAAAGTAGCAAACAGCACCTGCACAGCACCTAAAGTATGTCTGAAATTTGCCCCTATGTCTGCAGACCCATACTACCGTGTTTCCCCGAAAATAAGACACTGTCTT
>NW_017330554.1:0-205 GCF_000935625.1 Nanorana parkeri | reverse complement strand
TAGTTGTTTTCCTCATTTTTTATATTTTCTTCAAACTAAGTGAGGCGTTAAGGCTATATAATTATATCAAACATGCGTACCTCTAAAAAACAATATATATTATGTGCGGGTACATTTAGTAACAAAATATATGACTGCTGTCGAAGAATCACACACCAAAATGCAACAAGTGTGTCAGTCATTTATGAACAGAAACTGAAAACTA
>NW_017330553.1:0-205 GCF_000935625.1 Nanorana parkeri | reverse complement strand
GCAGGGTCACCAGAACTAGTGTCCCCATTGGAAGATTTCCAGCCTACTACTGTTTTGGTGACAACCCATAATTTGGAATTTTCTTTCATTTTCAGTTATAACGGCCGCAACAGGAAGTGAAAGGAAATCCCACCGAAATGAGGGGAATTCCTGGTGGTCTGCAGGGTCCCCATTGGAAGATTTCCCATCTATTCCTGTTTTGGTG
>NW_017330552.1:0-205 GCF_000935625.1 Nanorana parkeri | reverse complement strand
TCTATCAGGAGATTTTGGAGCACTTCATGCTTCCATCTGCTGAAAAGCTTTATGGAGATGAAGATTTCATCTTTCAGCACGACCTGGCACCTGCTCACAGTGCCAAAACCACTGGTAAATGGTTTACTGACCATGGTATTACTGTGCTCAATTGGCCTGCCAACTCTCCTGACCTGAACCCCATAGAGAATCTGTGGGATATTAT
>NW_017330551.1:0-205 GCF_000935625.1 Nanorana parkeri | reverse complement strand
GTACCCTGGGGGTCGGGGTAGAGCCGAGGTCCTATGTGGGGCACAGTGGTGGGCTATAGGCAGCACGGGCGGAGGGAGGGGAAATCCCTAAGTGAGTAAGGATCTGGAGAGAGTGAGATGCAACTCTCTGGGCATCTAGGGACATCTGAGGGGAAGCGACCCAACCGGGTCACCATCCCATACGCGATGGCATCCCTGAGGGTAT
>NW_017330550.1:0-205 GCF_000935625.1 Nanorana parkeri | reverse complement strand
AAATTTGTTTTCTTTTCCTTGTATTGTAAGGTCCAGAAAGTAAATTTTCTCTTTATTGAATTTGTAAGTAAAACTAATGTACTCTCTATTAGAATTGATATGTGAAAGGAATGTCTCTAATGTAATGTCATCTCCTTCGACGTCATCTATATACCTCTTCCATCATTTTAGTCCTCCCCATTTTTGTTCGTATATCGCACTTTCC
>NW_017330549.1:0-205 GCF_000935625.1 Nanorana parkeri | reverse complement strand
CCAGCGTCCCCTGGTTACCTGGTAACCAGGGGACGCTGAACCTTCAGTGCAACTGGCCGGAGCCAGACGTGGGATCACGGCTTGCTCCGCCAAGCTGTCAGCCAATGGCCAACCGTTCGGCCGCTTCTGCTTTCACCTGGACTTAGTCAAGCCGAAGCATATGCCTTCGGCTCGACCAAGCCACTCGGCCAACTTCGGGAGCTGT
>NW_017330548.1:0-205 GCF_000935625.1 Nanorana parkeri | reverse complement strand
ATCGTACGACTATTCGATCATCGGACGAAAAGTTTCGTCCAGTAATCGCAAGGTGTATGGGCACCTTTACAAGCACTCAGTGATCAGCTGATTGCTGAGTGTTTGTAAATAACTGAGAACATAGTGTCCTTACTGGGTCCCCAGTTATGAATGAACAGGACGTGCTCTATATCACTTTCTGTTCATTCATGATTGTGGACATAGT
>NW_017330547.1:0-205 GCF_000935625.1 Nanorana parkeri | reverse complement strand
TTTTATTAGTATTTTATACAGTACAACGTATCTGATTTACATTTACCTTATTTATTACACACAAGAAGGAGAAAAGAAAAAAAAAAAAAAAGGGAAATTCAAAAAGGGGGGGAAGAGAGAAAGAGGAAAAGGGGG
The DNA here is from genome assembly GCF_000935625.1 of Nanorana parkeri. NCBI lineage: Eukaryota > Metazoa > Chordata > Amphibia > Anura > Dicroglossidae > Nanorana > Nanorana parkeri. The sequence continues at coordinate 70 of NW_017330547.1, read as the reverse complement.
GGGTATGTGGGGGAGATCTGGCAATCCTATCGAGTTTCTTCTCTATTCTACTTTACTCAAATAATTTTAA
>NW_017330546.1:0-205 GCF_000935625.1 Nanorana parkeri | reverse complement strand
TGTGTGACGCTGACATCAATCAAATCACTGGGGATCACTGATGAGAGAGGGGAAAGAGTGCTTTCTCTTCAGCATTTATCACATATGGGCAAGTTCATATATGGTGAATTATGTCACTTGAGATCCCTGCAGACTGGTAAGCATCCGATCATCAGGGATCTCAAGTGACATCATTCACCATATATGGACTTGCCCATATGTGATA
>NW_017330545.1:0-205 GCF_000935625.1 Nanorana parkeri | reverse complement strand
CTTGGTAGTGAGCAATATTCTATACTATATCATCTTACTGGGTTTCCATCTCAATAAAAATGTTTCTTTATATTTAAGTGAAGAATAAATGAAAAATGAATAAATTGATAGATAAGATGAACAAAAAATCGTAAAAAATGTAGAATATGTATAATAAATAAATTAATAAATTATAAATTATAAACTGTGTCTTTGTTTTGTTCAA
>NW_017330544.1:0-205 GCF_000935625.1 Nanorana parkeri | reverse complement strand
TATTTTATTTATGTCTTGTCATAATATGTAGCACCAGAAAAGCCCCAATGGTTGGGCTCCATTTTTGATTCAACTCTTACAATTGTGGAATGTGAGGTGTTGATATCTAGATTGGATCCACATACTATAATTAATACATTACATTACTTGACAAATCAGAAACCCATCTAGTCCATTATTTATCATATTTATTGTAATTATTATT
>NW_017330543.1:0-205 GCF_000935625.1 Nanorana parkeri | reverse complement strand
TGTACACACACACTAACTATCATTAGCTTTGAGCAGAGTTGCAGCGTTTCAAGAGTTGGTCAGTTGCTCAATATGTTTAAAATGCATTCAGCGAATTGAAGTTCATTAGCGTTGCATGTCAGACCCATCAGAGCTCTTCAATTATAACTTTTATTCACTTATTTTCTTTCTATTGTATTAGCTTTTTTTTTCTTAACTTATATTT
>NW_017330542.1:0-205 GCF_000935625.1 Nanorana parkeri | reverse complement strand
GAGAAGCCATTTCGATGTTCAGAATGTGACAAGTGCTTCATAACTAAGGGAAGTCTTATTATTCACCAAATGACTTATACTGGAGAGAAACAATTTAAATGCTCGGAATGTGAAAAGTGCTTCTCAATTAAAGGAAATCTTTCTAAACATCAGAAAATTCACGGTGGAGAGAAGCTATTTCGATGTTCAGAATGTGACAAGTGCT
>NW_017330541.1:0-205 GCF_000935625.1 Nanorana parkeri | reverse complement strand
CGCCATTTCCTCAGGGAGATGTCCGCTGTTGCACAATCTCCTACAGCAGACACGAGCGATGTTTCCACTTTGTGGATCTCCCTTGAAGTCTCCTGGATGTTCAGGATATAGTCTGTCCGTCTGTGAGAGCCTCCAACCCCAATTCCGGATTCTTACCAAGGTTTGTAAATCTTTTAGGTTAAGTTTTCAGAATCATATGTCCACT
>NW_017330540.1:0-205 GCF_000935625.1 Nanorana parkeri | reverse complement strand
GGGTTAAATTACACTACCGCCCTGGGGTTAAATTACACTACAGCCCTAGGTTTAATTTATAATACAGCCCTGGGGTTAAATTATACTACAATCCTGGGGTTAAATTATACTACACTCCTGGGGTTAAATTACACTACCACCCTGAGGTTAAATTACACTACCACCCTGGGGTTAAATTATACTACAGCCCTGGGTTTAATTTATA
>NW_017330539.1:0-205 GCF_000935625.1 Nanorana parkeri | reverse complement strand
ATGGCATTATCATCTCTCATGGCATCAATCTCCCTGTCGTGCGCTTCCAGCGTCACCACAGCGACATCCATTCTGGCTTCTAGATCTGCTGTTCTGTGACCTAGGTCCCTGATTTCCTTAGTCAGCTTATCTGTAATCTGTTTAGAGGTTTGCTGCAGTGCCTTCTGGAGCATACGATCAATCCTCTTTAAGAGGTCTTTCTGTG
>NW_017330538.1:0-205 GCF_000935625.1 Nanorana parkeri | reverse complement strand
GCGCACGGCCGGGTCGGGGTCCAGGGTCTTGCGCAGGTACTCGGTCAGGGCCTGCAGGTTGGCGTCACTCAGCTCCATTGTCCTGTATGTGGGGGAAGGGCAGTCAGAACGCATTGTGGAAAAGACCAGCATGCAATGCAGGGGGCACCTAGACTCCACCCACCAAGATGTCATAATTCAGAGGCCACACCCCCCCCCATGTGAT
>NW_017330537.1:0-205 GCF_000935625.1 Nanorana parkeri | reverse complement strand
TTATTATCTGGGCCAAGCTGCTTAATCACTAATACCTCCCTACATTATCACCTGAGCCAACCTGCTTGATCACTAAAACCCCTTCCCCCTTATCACCTGGGTCAACCTGCTTGATCAATAATACCCTCTTATGACCCGGGTTAACCTGGGACATTACTTATACCCCCCCCCTTGTCACCTGGGTGAACCTGGGACCTCACTAATA
>NW_017330536.1:0-205 GCF_000935625.1 Nanorana parkeri | reverse complement strand
ACTATGAGAATACATAGGCTGTCATTGGCTCCTTTTAAAATGTGCCGGTCACTGATTGTCATTTTCATCCAACTGACCTAATGCTTCCCGAGTCATTGACCTTCTGATATTCCTCTGACTTTACAACTCACAATCCTTTACTGGGTTGGTTGCCAAGAAAGTGTTGAGGTAGAAGACAAAAAAACAACTAGCACTTTCAGAAGGA
>NW_017330535.1:0-205 GCF_000935625.1 Nanorana parkeri | reverse complement strand
AATGATAGTACTGCAATGCCATTTTCCTTTTTATAGGTGAGTTTAGACCTCGGACGTTGTGAGAGGCAAATAGGATTGATTTAGTGGGGGTCACCATAGACTCTTTTTTTCCTTATAGCCTTTGATGCACCAGCACAAGGCACATTTTCTGTCCCCTTGATAGGCTAGTCCTGTCTGTTCCACAGTGAGTTGATAAATTGTATGA
>NW_017330534.1:0-205 GCF_000935625.1 Nanorana parkeri | reverse complement strand
TCCGTTTTTCTACTACGGGCGGACGGCAAGAGGTTAATGGCCGTGTGTTGAGTTATTTTGGAGGGGACAACAAATGTACACTGATACACAAGCTGTACACTCACTACTTTACATTGTAGCAAAGTGTCATTTCTTCTGTGTCATCTCATGAAATGATACAATATAATATTTACAAAAATGTGAGGTGTGTGTGTGTGTGTGTGTG
>NW_017330533.1:0-205 GCF_000935625.1 Nanorana parkeri | reverse complement strand
ATTTTGGTGGAGCAGCCGGCATTGATCAATGCAGAATCAGGTGGTGACGTGACCATCGACTGCAAAGTGCCACTTCCGGCTCACAGCTTCACCGTGTCCTGGACTCTGGGCTGTGAGGAGAAACGTGCTATCAGTACAGAAGGCAGAGTGACCTGTGACTCTATAAAACACCAGATTACCATAAAGAGCCTGACCGAGTGTGATT
>NW_017330532.1:0-205 GCF_000935625.1 Nanorana parkeri | reverse complement strand
TTGGCTCCCTCACTGTAGTCTTGGCAGGACGCGCGCCCCCCTCCTGGCGTTCGGACATATGTAGCCCGGCGTCTGCGTGCCAAGTCGGCGCTGGCTGACCTTTGCTGCTGTAAACACCAATTAGAAGGGAGAACATTCGCTCGGACGCCTGTGAGCGCCGCGGCGGAATCCGAATATGAAATGTTTCCACAATGCCGACCTTTTA
>NW_017330531.1:0-205 GCF_000935625.1 Nanorana parkeri | reverse complement strand
AGCAGCTTCCCAGGTCTCCTCTCGTGCGCCCGCGTCCTGTCTTCCCGCGGTGCTCGTGTGGGCGACGTTGCACATGGGGAGAGGTGTCCCCCTTCCTGTCTGTGGCGTCTGACACATTTAGCTGCACGAGCACCGTGGGAGGACAGGACACATAACCTACCAGAGTTCGCTTTGCGATCGACTGGTAGATCGTGATCGACCTAAT
>NW_017330530.1:0-205 GCF_000935625.1 Nanorana parkeri | reverse complement strand
GCTCAGATTAAGGGTCTGGTTGGGAATTTTAGGGGGGACCCACGTAAGCCCCCCCCACCAATTTTTTTGGGGGTGGGGTTCTCCCTTAAAATTCCTATCAGATCTAAAGGGCCTGGTATGACTTTTGGACAGAATCTCTTTTTTTTGTATTTTTATTTTTAACTGGGGGGTCCCTCCTAACATTCCTAACAGACCTAAAGGGTCT
>NW_017330529.1:0-205 GCF_000935625.1 Nanorana parkeri | reverse complement strand
GGCGGTGGAGATCATTTAGAATCACCCTCCTTTTTTCGGGTGTGTTCATTCCTTTCAAAAAAAAAATAATGGGACAAAGGTATTTGGGGAGGTATAGACAGTCAGAAGAGAGTACGTGATGTCACGGATGGGAGGTGATGAGGGAAGGCAGGATGTCCTGCTTGGGGATAGGGATAGAGAAACGCAGTTGGATCTACCAACCACG
>NW_017330528.1:0-205 GCF_000935625.1 Nanorana parkeri | reverse complement strand
GGCGGCGGAGGGAGGGAGCCTCAGTCTTGGAAGTTCAAGCTCTGCTGTACCCCTATACCACTTTAACAGAGAGACATGCTTTGCAGCTGGTTCCTGTTTGTATATTTTATATGCAGCATGGTACTCCAGGGGTCTGGTTTTTGGTCGTCTGTTATATTAACAATTTTTTTTTTTTAAAGGATAACAGCATGTTTAAACAAAAATG
>NW_017330527.1:0-205 GCF_000935625.1 Nanorana parkeri | reverse complement strand
TTCTGGCATAACAAGTCTTTGCACCAGGGAAGGGCAGGGCTTGGTTTCCAATTAGAAAGAAGCCATGGCTGTCTATACAGCTTGGTCTAGCATTCCAGGGGCTCCATTGGGGCACAAAGATCAATTTAAAGACTAACACGGTTACCTGACGGCACCACAGGGAGCTTGTGCTCTAGCACAGTTATTACCATAAGAATATTTAAGG
>NW_017330526.1:0-205 GCF_000935625.1 Nanorana parkeri | reverse complement strand
CCAATTACGGTGCGTTCCAGAGTGGTAGCTGCTGGAACGCATCGTAATCGCTCATAAAACTTCCCCCTGCCTTCTGGGGTGGGAGGGAGCGTGGCGGTGCATTGTAGTCAATTGCACTGCAGCCACGCCCCCCGGCCACAGTGCAATCGTGGCACCTGAATGCATAACATATTAGTGCCTGCGTTCCAGTCCAGTGCAATCTGCA
>NW_017330525.1:0-205 GCF_000935625.1 Nanorana parkeri | reverse complement strand
GGTATACTGAGACCACCGCAGCCGGGACGGATCCCGACAGTGCTGTCGAGATTCACGCAGCTACGTGAATGACAGTTGGCTCTGCCTATCTAGAGGGAGAGCCAGCTGTATCTGCCCCTCCCCCATCCATTCCTCCAATCAGTGCTGGAGGATCGGAGCGGGATGGGGGGAATCCCTGCGGGCAGCGGTGACTGACAGTCACGGC
>NW_017330524.1:0-205 GCF_000935625.1 Nanorana parkeri | reverse complement strand
CCGGGGTGACCCGCCAAGGGGCAGTCATGGAGTTGCTTAATCACCAAGAGTTGCAATGGGGGAGGTACGTAGATCTTGTCGTCGTAGAGGTATAAGCCCTCGGAATCCCGTCTGAGACCAGCGGGATGAGAGGATGTATCCTGAGAGATGCTTTGTAGGAGTAGTTGTTTGAAGCAAGTAGTTGACCCAATGAACCTGTTAGGAG
>NW_017330523.1:0-205 GCF_000935625.1 Nanorana parkeri | reverse complement strand
TAAGAAACGTCCTCACGGCGCCATGTCCAGGCCACGCCCCGAAAAGGGTTTTTTATCAATGGTAATGGTGATGCGCCTTACTGATTCACATGAAGTGGGGATGTTAATGACATGCCATCAATGATTTATGTAGATGTTATACTTTGTGCTGTATACTGCAATTACTGTATATACAGTTGTGTGAAAAAGTGTTGGCCCCCTTCCT
>NW_017330522.1:0-205 GCF_000935625.1 Nanorana parkeri | reverse complement strand
CTATATCTCGAAAATTCAATAAAGGATGTATCTCAAAAAATTTTCATTGAGCGGGAGAAGCAAAGACAGAGCTCCAGGCTTACCTTGATGAAACAAACGGTTGTTTAACATCTTCTGACCCGGTGAGTGCATTCCCTTGAGGGGATTTTTTTCCTTGTTTTTCTTTGGTTCTTTTTGGATTTTCGTTGGACACATCACTTAATTG
>NW_017330521.1:0-205 GCF_000935625.1 Nanorana parkeri | reverse complement strand
TTACTGACCGCCAATGTAATGGAGGTATTCACACTGACCGCGAATGTAACGAAAGAAAGTATTCACACTAACCGACGATGTAACGAAAGTATTCACACTGACCAGCAATGTAACAGTCATACTGACTGACCGCCAATGTAATGGAGGTATTCACACTGGCCGCGAATGTAACGAAAGTATTCACACTGACCGCCAATGTAACAAA
>NW_017330520.1:0-205 GCF_000935625.1 Nanorana parkeri | reverse complement strand
GCCTATTGGATCCCCTGTGGAATTGTATAACTCTTTTTGCACGTTGGCCTGCAGCGGTCCCCTGTCCCGATGACCAGATGCCCGGCGCTGTACTTTTGTCACACCTCTGCATATGGCGGAGATGTCGGCAGGGATCCCCCCCGTGGACTTGGCCCGGTCTACCCAACCACCTGATGCCCGGTGATGTTGAAGAATCCCCCTGGAG
>NW_017330519.1:0-205 GCF_000935625.1 Nanorana parkeri | reverse complement strand
GCCTTCCCCGAAGACTCCATCTGACCTGCTGGAAACTTCTTCAGTGGATAGTGCTCCCCATTCGCCTGCCAGCGATGCCCCGATACGGCACATAAGTGACGACCAGCTCTTGTATCGCTTCAAGGCTAGCTGCAGACAGAGCTGAAGGCTGCTACGGATGAAATCAATTTGCACCTGTCTAAAGAGATCAAAGAGCTGGGCCATC
>NW_017330518.1:0-205 GCF_000935625.1 Nanorana parkeri | reverse complement strand
GTGAAAGCTGTAATTATTATCAGTTTAATAGAGTCCTACCCCAGGGAATATTCCACAGTGAGCTACATACCCCAGAACAAGAAGATCTATGCTTATCTACACTGGATTTCATTTCCATAATTTTCTTTTTTTGTGATGGGTTGGTTTCAATAAATTCATTTTTGAGTTTAAATCTGGTCTCATCAATACAATATAACATTTTGGA
>NW_017330517.1:0-205 GCF_000935625.1 Nanorana parkeri | reverse complement strand
GCATCACGAATTGGGATTTTGGAGGAAATATTTGCACCTAACTTGTATATCACTATTTCATATCGGAGCAGTTTTATTCTTACATTTCATTTTATTTTTTAACCATCTTTTGATTCGTAATTTTTATTCACTAACGAGTTAACTCAATGGTTTGGGGTTTTTTAATATTTGTGATATTTTGTCACTTTGTCGCAATTTCACTTTA
>NW_017330516.1:0-205 GCF_000935625.1 Nanorana parkeri | reverse complement strand
GGGAGGGGATTGGGGGTTGCACCGTGGGAGGGGGGCTGGGGGTGCAAGTAGCTGGTCTTTCCTAGGGCGCAAAATAGTCTAGCACCGGCCCTGATCATGTGACACAAGTTTGTGGTGACCATCGATCCCCTTGTTTGATTTTCAGATTCTTTCTGTGTCACTCGAAACCAGTGGTTCTCAACCTGTGTTACCTCAGGACCCACAT
>NW_017330515.1:0-205 GCF_000935625.1 Nanorana parkeri | reverse complement strand
CAGACGTTCCCAGATGCCCAGACAGTTGCATCTCAACCTCTACTGACCCTTACTTACAGGGTTTTCCCTGTTCTTTGCCCCTACTACCCATAGCCCACCACAGTACCCCACATAGGATTTCGGCTCTACCCCGACCCCCAAGGTTCCTTTATTCTTCCTGGGGGTTGGTGGAGACCTGATTGGCTGGTTACCCAGCCCCTTTGTG
>NW_017330514.1:0-205 GCF_000935625.1 Nanorana parkeri | reverse complement strand
CTCAAGGTATGCTTTCTGAAACCAACCTTAGATTCCATAAGCCTGTCTCAAACAATGCTGTGCTTATGAAAGCCTTTCAACCTGGCGACCATGGCACAGGGTTTAAAGACTTAAATCTGGGAATGACATACCACCTGTACAGAGAAGTCTGGGCTTACAGTGTGACTTATTAAAAGGCACCTTCGGCTTTCAAGTCAGCTCTGCA
>NW_017330513.1:0-205 GCF_000935625.1 Nanorana parkeri | reverse complement strand
TGGTCCAAGGACCTTAATAACCCCTGGGGGTGTATAACACCAGCCGTGATTTCACGGCTGGCTCCACCCAGTTGTAATGACAGATCAGTGTCCCCAAATGACCTGGGGATGCTGGTTATGAAACAATAACAACTGGGTGGAGCTGGCCGTGATGTTACGGCTGTCTCCGCCCAGTTGTTATTCATTGGCCGGGACCTCCTAGAAG
>NW_017330512.1:0-205 GCF_000935625.1 Nanorana parkeri | reverse complement strand
TTTTGGGGATTGCAGTGCAGAGCTGACACTGGGACATTGCTTATAGAGCTCTTGTGAACTACCACTCCCAGGATGCTCTGCGAGAGGGGAGTTCACGTGAGCGGGGAGACTGGGGTTACTGAGCGTGCTCAGTCTGACTGTGGGATCTGGAGAAGACAGGCCTATGTGTGGCACTGTGTGAATTAGGACTGCATGCAACAGAACT
>NW_017330511.1:0-205 GCF_000935625.1 Nanorana parkeri | reverse complement strand
GCATCCAAACATCACATGTCACAGCGAAGAACCAATATACTAGCAGCAGATGTCTATAGCATGGACCGATCCTGCCAGTTACTATGACCTAACTGACGCATTTCTGGTGCAGTGCAACTCTGATGAAGGGGGTACGCCCCAGAAACATGTCATTTTGGTAATGGTAACCGGCAGGATCGGTCCATGCTATACATCTGTTGCCAGT
>NW_017330510.1:0-205 GCF_000935625.1 Nanorana parkeri | reverse complement strand
ATATTTAGTAGCCGGGAAATGTCACGGACGGACTTATTGCTTAGGTGACAACTAGGGATGCACCGATACCGATACTAGTATCGATATCGGTGCCGATTCCAAGTATTTGGGCAAGTTCTCGTACTCGCCCAAATGCTCCGATACCTGGCCCGAGTACTTCCAGTATCAGGAAGCCGGGCGCTGCATCATTACACGCTGCCCGGTT
>NW_017330509.1:0-205 GCF_000935625.1 Nanorana parkeri | reverse complement strand
TAGGCAGGTTTGGGCTGAGGACACTGGAATTCGGGTTCCAGGGGAGAGGAAGCTGATTTACGGATGGAGGTACCCAGGAGGTCCATCACAGATGGGGCTTGTGAATCGGTGGTGCACCCATCCACAAGCCCCACTCACATATACATTTTTGTGTCACAGAAATGATTTCTCCATGCTATTTTCATAACAGCAGGTCTATTCACTA
>NW_017330508.1:0-205 GCF_000935625.1 Nanorana parkeri | reverse complement strand
CACTGCATTAGACTCTGTCTCTCCTCCCTATATCATGTCACTGTGTGACCAGTCACCCCCATACACCATCTCTGGGGTTTCTCATACATATCATCTTTATTCACAGACCCTGAAGATACCAAAACTACTCAAAGAAATATAAAATTCAAGGAAGAGGAAGAAGGACATGTGTGGATTAAAGAGGAGGAAATTCCTGTTCAGATCA
>NW_017330507.1:0-205 GCF_000935625.1 Nanorana parkeri | reverse complement strand
GGGATGTGGCCAGGTTGTACTTGACTTCCTTCCCAGTCTCCTTATTTGCACTCGACCCCCCACAGCCTGATCACAGACCCCCCCTTCAACTCTAACTCCTCTCCAACATTTTTACATCCAGCAAGAAATCCCTGGTGAAGCTCCAATGTCTTCAACCCCGGCACCTCATGTTGAGAGTAATCCACTGCCCCTAACGCTCATGAAG
>NW_017330506.1:0-205 GCF_000935625.1 Nanorana parkeri | reverse complement strand
GTGTTGGGGGTACAGGGGAGACAACAGGAGTCTAATAGACCTCTGATATCTCCATAGAGAGAACCTTTCACCTCCAAATGCTGTCACGTGGGGGCTTGATAGCTCCTTTGTGATAGCAAAAGAAAAACATATATAAACTAACCCTGCCACCACCACCATCTGAGTTGAATGAACATGTGAACATGTGCACATAAGGCATGCACAT
>NW_017330505.1:0-205 GCF_000935625.1 Nanorana parkeri | reverse complement strand
GTTCAGTGGTTACTACAGAGAGAAGCTGCTGCTGCTTCTTAGTGTCCTGATGAATATTAGCTTAGATCTATGCATGAACTATCTGGCCTAAGGGTACCACTATGGATCCAGTGCCAGGTGCTGGAACAAGCATTGCACTAGGCGGAGGTGAAATAACGGGACAGATCTGTGTATCTGGGATAGTTGGGGGCTATGCTTAAGTTAT
>NW_017330504.1:0-205 GCF_000935625.1 Nanorana parkeri | reverse complement strand
GGAGCAGTTGCTCGGGGCAACCAATCAGCTTCTCTCTTCAGGTTGTTCAGTGAAGATTTGGAAATGAGAGCCGGAAGCTGATTGGTTGCCATGGACAGATGTGATAATTCCACTCTATGAGTATATTTTAGGCAGAATCTCCGGCATGCGATGTACGTTGTCCAGGCGGATGGCTGAGCGGTGGAGAACATGTGACGCACGTGGT
>NW_017330503.1:0-205 GCF_000935625.1 Nanorana parkeri | reverse complement strand
TTTCCCCCTCTTTTCTACTTGACCTCCTGTTCTTATACACTCCATTTGTCTACCTGGATGACTCTCATGGTAGTTTTTTGTTTTTTTTATGCTCCCTTACCATGAACGAGGTCAACTGTTGCAGCTACTGAACCATCTCGGATAACTTCACATTACATTGCTTTTTGCTGCTCTGTATTATTATTGACACTCTTCTGTATATGCT
>NW_017330502.1:0-205 GCF_000935625.1 Nanorana parkeri | reverse complement strand
GCTGCCACAGTTCATTTAATGTTTTTTTTTAAAGAAAAAAATAACTAAAAAAAGATCATGCACTGCGATGCGTTCTAACAACGCACTGCAGCGCATGTGCATGGTGTGCACAACAATATGTGTGTGTTATGTGGGGCGAGGGAGGGGTTGTGTTTTTTTATTAGTTTTTATTTTTACACATTTTTTATTTTTTTTTAAATAATTT
>NW_017330501.1:0-205 GCF_000935625.1 Nanorana parkeri | reverse complement strand
TATTAATCTCTACTGCAAATCACATCCACTGTACTGCATATCAATCTCTACTGCAAATCACATCCACTGCACTGCATATTATTCTCTACTGCAAACCACATCCACTGCAATGCATATTAATCTTTACTGCAAATCACATCTACTGCACTGCATATTAATCCCCGATGCAAATCACATGCACTGCACTGCATATTACTCTACTGCA
>NW_017330500.1:0-205 GCF_000935625.1 Nanorana parkeri | reverse complement strand
TCAGGTGAGTATTAAAAAAATATATATTATTTTATGTTCCCAGGGACATAGTTTGTCAGGGGACGGTCTCCTCAATCCGGGACTGATAATTGATGGTTGAAAAGTTCTCCAAGTTTTCATTCATCGATTATCGGCTTTCAATTAGTTGGCCCTGTTCACGCCTCCACAAACGCCGCGTGCCGCACCTCCTCCCCGCCTCACGCTT
>NW_017330499.1:0-205 GCF_000935625.1 Nanorana parkeri | reverse complement strand
TTTTCAGAATTACCTGGCCGAAATAATGTAATTTACCATCAAATTGTGATTGAACCTCATGTAAACTTAAAACCATATTTAGTACATTAAGCGTAGAGAAAAGCCATTTCAGAAGAGTTACAGGATGTGCTAACAGCAAATAGGTAGGCCCAAAGTGCTCATCACTAGGTTCTTCAATGACTTCTCAAGCTAAAACTAAATTAAA
>NW_017330498.1:0-205 GCF_000935625.1 Nanorana parkeri | reverse complement strand
GTATTTTTTAGGCTATAGCAAATATGTTTCCCTTTGGATAGAAAACACAATTCTTTAATACAATATTTTCATTTAAAAAAATGTTATTTTTAAGGAGGAGGGGGGTGCCCTCTGGAAAGCAAACAGAGAATTGTCCTCAATTCAGTGTTTTTGTTTTGTATGTTGAATGCAATGTATGCATTTTGATGAGATAGAGTTATAAGTA
>NW_017330497.1:0-205 GCF_000935625.1 Nanorana parkeri | reverse complement strand
TCAACCAAGGGGGTATAGAGTTTGGGCAGTCATGCTGTTTTTGAGTGGCTTCCCTCTAGATCAGGGGTCTCAAACTCAATTCTCTCGGGGGCCACTGGACAGATTTTCTTATCCCAAGGGGGCTGCTTGCTAAATTTCATACTTCAAATTGCATTTACTTAAACATTAGCATTTTCCTGCAGCAGGAATCCCTAATCTGGTGTTT
>NW_017330496.1:0-205 GCF_000935625.1 Nanorana parkeri | reverse complement strand
GGAGGGGGGTAGCAGTGACAGCCAGGCATGTGGTATTTTCACACTTCCGGATGAGTCCAGCAGGTGGCAGCGTTGCTCTGTGTTTCCTATGACGGGTGACACGTGATTCGGAGGTGACAACGTTCCCGCGGTACAGATCCCGGAGGTGGCGGCTGTTTTCCACGTTTATCCCGCCAGAAATGCCGAGTCCTTGTCACTTCCTGGG
>NW_017330495.1:0-205 GCF_000935625.1 Nanorana parkeri | reverse complement strand
AAACGCACGTTACCATAACTCAATGCTGAACTGATATTTCACAGTTATATGTAAAGTACAGTACCCCATCCATACACTGTAAATGCACCTCCTATACCTTCCAAGACATCTCACTTTTACAAAAAGCACAGATTACAGATTCAGCCAGTAAAGAGCAAATCCTAAAAATGTGTTGCCATTGGTCATGGTTCTTTTGTATATTGCT
>NW_017330494.1:0-205 GCF_000935625.1 Nanorana parkeri | reverse complement strand
ACCCCTTGTGATGTATATATACGGGGTCTGTGTGTGCGTCCCCTTATAATGCATATACTGTATACGGGGTCGGTGTGTGCGTCCCCTGCCTATACACTGTATACCCCTTCTGATGTATATATACGGGGTCGGTAACCCTAACCCTAACCCTAACCCTAACCCTAATCCCAACACTAGCACGAATCCTAACCCTAGCACTAATCCT
>NW_017330493.1:0-205 GCF_000935625.1 Nanorana parkeri | reverse complement strand
TGGAGCAACCACCAGGGTTTGAGCAAGGACACAACCTTGTTGTAAACCCCAGAAAAGCATCTGTGAACTCAAGCAATCTGCAAGAATATGGAAATAGAAAGTGAATGAAATGCTTACGAAAGAGCGATCCCTGTCTTTGTTCTAGTAATCAAGAAGACAGATGCATATACATCCTAATTTATGTTGATGACATTATAACTTGTTT
>NW_017330492.1:0-205 GCF_000935625.1 Nanorana parkeri | reverse complement strand
TACCAGTACTGGCGCTCCGGGTAACATGTTATTGTTGTTTTTGTAGCTGCTGTTAACTGTATGATGTGCATTTATGGTTTGTACGGTCGCTCAGACCTATCAGGTTACCCCCTTCATGCACGTTGCTAAGAAGTAGGGGCTATGTTACAATATGTTACCGTTGTTAGCTAAACCGTACCTTGGCTATATTTGTCAGTCCTCCTTT
>NW_017330491.1:0-205 GCF_000935625.1 Nanorana parkeri | reverse complement strand
GGCCTCCTCACAACTCGGCTCCCCACCAGGTACGTGACAGTTGTCCATTTCACAATTTACAAGGCTTCTTTTCCCAATGAGATTCAACAATTTACTATGGAGTTTTGTGGTAACACCGTTCATTTTTGGTGGCAGTCCATCAGTAGAGTTGTCTGGTTGCTGGACACGCTGAGCAATGCAGTCTTGTATTCTTTGTGAAGTATTC
>NW_017330490.1:0-205 GCF_000935625.1 Nanorana parkeri | reverse complement strand
CCTGAGATCCGTGAGAATTCGTCGAGCAGGGCCATGATATTAGGTAGAGAGACAAGAGGGTAGGTCACAAAGAGCAGCATATCGTCAGCAAATAGAGCACATTTATGTTCCTCTGACTGGTATTTCATCCCTCTAATATCAGGGCTACCTCGAAGCAATATAGTTAAAGGTTCAATCGCCAAAGCAAATAGCAGAGGCGAGAGGG
>NW_017330489.1:0-205 GCF_000935625.1 Nanorana parkeri | reverse complement strand
TGTTGTATTATTATTTTTAATTGTTTCACTCTAAATCAATTCGAACACATTTTTGCACTATTGAGGATATAACTATTATATCCATCTATACAATCACTTTATTACATGTGATCTAATCTTTAGCGCTGTGGTTTATTTCCTATTCCTCTTAGGGCTTTTTCACTCTTTTTTTCATAGCTGCTTCAGGTTTAATTGTTTTTTAGAT
>NW_017330488.1:0-205 GCF_000935625.1 Nanorana parkeri | reverse complement strand
TAGATAGATAGATAGATAGATAGATAGATAGATAGAGATCAGACAAACAATCAGGTATTGATGTGTTTTTTTCTTCTCATCCAGTCGGATTTAAGAACAAAGAGAAGTTACTATTAGGCTGCAGCTTTAATGTTCTGCAGAGATTAGTCGAAGGTTATGATACACAAAATGCCAGCCTGATAACTTTTACAGAAGGCGGCTGTTT
>NW_017330487.1:0-205 GCF_000935625.1 Nanorana parkeri | reverse complement strand
TACGGAGGATGGAGAGCAGTGTAAACTAACATGTCCCTTATACAGGATGAAGAGCGGTGTAAACTAACATGTCCCTTACGCAGAATGGAGACCGGTGTACACTAATATGTATCTTATGCTGGATGGAAAGCGGTGTAAACTAACATGCACCTAATGCAGGATGGTGAGTGGTGTAAACTAACATGCTTCTCATGCAGGATGAAGA
>NW_017330486.1:0-205 GCF_000935625.1 Nanorana parkeri | reverse complement strand
TGACAGCCAGCAGCTGCGGCGGAGGATGCTGGGCCCGGCGTCGGCAGGGGAGGAGGAGGCGGGGCGCGGCGACGGAAGAGGAGATAGGGCCCAGTGATGGAAGAGGAGGTGGGGCCCTGTGCAGAAGGAGGAGGCGGACAAGGGATCGGGGCTGACAGGTAAGTGATGTGCAGGGGTGTGACCAGCCCACCTGAGACCCTGCAGA
>NW_017330485.1:0-205 GCF_000935625.1 Nanorana parkeri | reverse complement strand
TGACAATTCCATATCACAAACACTGATGTTCCTTCAAACAAGGGTGTCCATCAGAGAGTGTATGTTTCAATTCACTGGAATTGAATAGTTATATAGTTAAAAAGCTACCGTAGCTCGCTTGTGGAAATCCGATCAGTCTTCAACGAAACGCTTCGGTGACGAGTGCGCACGGTGTTGTACCTGCATCTAACACCTGGTAGTTTTA
>NW_017330484.1:0-205 GCF_000935625.1 Nanorana parkeri | reverse complement strand
GGAAATCAAGCCCCTGGAGGAAGGCGGCCCAGCACATAGGGATTCAAACAGGGTGCATTTTGGGAACGCCGGGGTTTTAGTGATGGACTGGGCAAAATGCTTAATCTGGAGATAAGCAAAAAGGGTGGTGGAAGGAAGTTGGTATTTCTCCCGTAAATAGGGGAAGGGCTGCAGAACCCCCGATCTCGGGTCAATAATATCCCTG
>NW_017330483.1:0-205 GCF_000935625.1 Nanorana parkeri | reverse complement strand
TGGATTGAGATCTGGAGAATTTGGAGGCCAAGTCATCACCTAAAAACTTGTTGTTGGGTTCCTCAAACTATTCTTGAACAATTGTTTGCAGTGTTGGAGTTGCTCTGACCCAGTCGTCTAGCTATCACAATTGGCACTTGTCAAAGTCGCTCAAATCCTAACGTTTGCCCATTTTTTCTGCTTCCAATACATCAACTTCAGGGAC
>NW_017330482.1:0-205 GCF_000935625.1 Nanorana parkeri | reverse complement strand
GACCATACAGTAAGGAAATGACATGAGCGGGTGGGTCATCTTGACAGCAATGCGACTCAAACCAGGAGAGGGGGCGTTGTAGGGTGGCCCGGTATCTCAAGGTAGCGTAAAACGCACAAAGCTGAAAATAGAGCAACCACGATCCCGGCGTGTGGGGCCGATCTGCAAGTAGTGCAGACAGAGGTTTCAAATGTATTCCCGTGAG
>NW_017330481.1:0-205 GCF_000935625.1 Nanorana parkeri | reverse complement strand
TAGCTTAAAGGATCAGTCCACAGTCACAGCTTAAAGGATCATTCCACAGTCATAGCTTAAAGGATCAGTCAACAGTCACAGCCTAAAGGATCAATCCACAGTCACAGCTTACAGGATCAGTCCACAGTCACAGCTTACTGGACCATTCCACAGACACAGCTTACTGGATCAGTCCACAGTCACAGCTTAAAGGATCAGTCCACAG
>NW_017330480.1:0-205 GCF_000935625.1 Nanorana parkeri | reverse complement strand
GTAATATTGCACCCTTGTTTGGACAAATGTCAGTGTTTTTAGTTTGATTACATTTTGAATTACATTTATTATAGGATTTTTTATAATTATTTTTATCATTTATGATTTTGTGTTTCAAACTTTAACATGCCCGGGATGTCTACTAGACTCTTGTTTGGACAGAATTAAGTGAGTTATTCCTAAGAATTACAGGCCTACAATATAA
>NW_017330479.1:0-205 GCF_000935625.1 Nanorana parkeri | reverse complement strand
ATGCAAGCCCCCTGCAGTAGTTTCCTGGGTGATATGTGAGAGGTGTACAGGTACCGTGAGTGCATGGTGGGACTTGTAGTTCCCTGTATGATAGAAGGCTCTTTGAATTACTGTCCTCATGAAAATACTAGAATTACAATGCCATTATAGACAGGACCGGATTTGCCCTGCCTGCCGACCCAAGGCCAGTTTCCGCAATGTGCCA
>NW_017330478.1:0-205 GCF_000935625.1 Nanorana parkeri | reverse complement strand
GTAGGAAGAGGGATGCAGGGGGTGCCGAGGTGAACAGTGTAGGGAGAGGAATGCAGGGCGTGCAGCGGTGAGCCGTGTAGGAAGGGGGATGCAGGGTGTGCAGAGGTGAACAGTGTAGATAGAGGGATGCAGGGAGTGCAGAGGTGTGCAGTGTATGAAGAGGAATGCAGGGGGTGCAGAGGTGAACAGTGTAGGGAGAGGGATG
>NW_017330477.1:0-205 GCF_000935625.1 Nanorana parkeri | reverse complement strand
TGCAGAAAATGAAAAAAGCGTGAGGTCCCTCCATAAATACCCAATTGAGGTCCCTCCATACCCAAGCGTGAGGTCCCTCCATAAATACCCAATTGATACCAGACCCTTTAGGTCTGGTAGGAATGGTAGGAATGTTAGGAGGCACCCCGCCCCCAAGTTAAAACAGAAAAAAAGTGTGTGGGGTTCCCCCAAAATCCCTACCAGG
>NW_017330476.1:0-205 GCF_000935625.1 Nanorana parkeri | reverse complement strand
AGAAAGAACAGAAAAACATAACTCATACCATACATGTTATGATACAGTATTTAATTGCGTAACCCCTATCGCACTGGAGCTGGCTACAGAACGTGTCGGTAGCGCTTCAAGTTGTTCTTGGTGTGAGCCTGCCGCTTCTATCTTATTAGGTAATATGTGTGTCTTTCCCTCCAGAGCAGTTCTGGCCCAAAAGAGAGGTAGCTGT
>NW_017330475.1:0-205 GCF_000935625.1 Nanorana parkeri | reverse complement strand
GAAGAAAGTGTCTTCTAAAAACTGGCAGTAGGTTTGGGAGTAAGGAGAGTCCACCTTCAACCCGAAAAAGGTCCAACTAGCTCATCTTTTTTAATGCCAGCCCACCAGTACCCCCACCTCGCCGGTGCCTGAGTCGAAGTGGAGCTCCGTGCCCGTTGCTGATCCAGCCACAGGCCCATCCATCTGGTCCATTAAGAGTCACTCT
>NW_017330474.1:0-205 GCF_000935625.1 Nanorana parkeri | reverse complement strand
TTCCAATGTGATGGCTATGGACCCTTGTTTCTCTTCCTATTCATTCTCCGTTTATTTTATCATTTTTATTTGTATGGCACATTGTTTGTATTCTTAAAACAAAATAATAAAAAAAAGATTAAAAAATAAACCTGGATAAATGAATTAATTATAAAGATATGTACAGTTTTACTAAGACATGCCAAAGTAAAACTGGGTGCAGGCA
>NW_017330473.1:0-205 GCF_000935625.1 Nanorana parkeri | reverse complement strand
TGGTCTTCGCCTCTCATAGCTGAGTTTCTGCAACACGTTTTCAAAGCTTTTATCAGTTCGTGAATTCTATAAATGCATTTGTATACTTCAAGAAATAAACTGTGTTTAGTTACTGCACTTAGAGGGCTCGCCTCCTTTCTCCATTTGTTTCTCCTATGAGATACTAACAGATATACGCCGCCGGTCTGGGTGGTGAGGCTCTGGA
>NW_017330472.1:0-205 GCF_000935625.1 Nanorana parkeri | reverse complement strand
GGTTAATAAGGGGGAGTATATTATTTTATGTGTGTGTGGGGTTAATAAGGTGGACTATATTATTTTATGCGTGTGTGTGGGGGGGTTAATAAGGGGGGAGAATATTATTTTATGTATGTGGAGGGTTAATAAGGGGGGAGTATATTATTTTTTTCCATATACACTTTTATTGGTAGTATCTCAATAAACCATACAAAACAGTACA
>NW_017330471.1:0-205 GCF_000935625.1 Nanorana parkeri | reverse complement strand
AGGCATTGAAGGCCACTTTAAAGTGGAACTTAACTCACCTCCCCTTGCTGGTGGCGACATTTTCATCCGGCCTTCTTCTGGGTTCGGGATCTACGGGCCATAATGACTCAACTCCCGTACACGCTCATGGGGATTCATTCATTTTGCTACATGGTGTACATGTGTTGAGGAATGGAGATGGACCTTCATATGGTGTACAGTATCT
>NW_017330470.1:0-205 GCF_000935625.1 Nanorana parkeri | reverse complement strand
TACATTACATACAATCATTTTTCATGTTTATTTATTAATACAAAACAAAAAAATCAACAATAACATACAACCATGGGGGAGGGGGGATTAGGATTAGGCAGCGTTCATAAAGGGTTAAAGATAAATCCTAAAACTCCCCCCTCCCCCGAGCAACAATGTATCTGATTTGTGTGTCACTCAGCTGTAGATCCTCCAATCATCTCTG
>NW_017330469.1:0-205 GCF_000935625.1 Nanorana parkeri | reverse complement strand
AGGACATCCTTTTTTTCCCGAATGCGGGCATCAAAAGTCAAACTTTATATGGAACCCAAAAGGTATCCACAGTGCAAAGTCCGTGTGGCAGTAAGTAAACTACTCGAGTGGTCCATCCGTCCCGCCACCTTATATAACAGTAATAGTTGCGGCAGCGGAGTGTACCTTGTGGCGGACAAAAATCAGGCATGACAGCAGAAAAACA
>NW_017330468.1:0-205 GCF_000935625.1 Nanorana parkeri | reverse complement strand
GATGCTTAGCATCCTCACCAAGAGAAATATACATCTGACCCTGAGTGAAGCTCTGCTGAATGTCAGAACACCCGACATGTCCAAACATGAATTTCCGACTCCTCACCCATGTGCTTACGGCAGTTAAGCAAACTATAGCCCACGCTTGGCTCTCACACAACCTCAGTATCTCAGCGGTGAAAAACAGAATCCACTGGACTTTGAT
>NW_017330467.1:0-205 GCF_000935625.1 Nanorana parkeri | reverse complement strand
ATGCCTTCGGGGGTGATGCTGTATCCGAGGAACGATATGGCGGACTGTTCGAAGACACCTTTCTCGAGCTTGGCGTACAGTGAGTGGGCTCGGAGGCGCGCTAACACCCATCGGACATGTTTTCGGTGTTCAGCGAGGCAGTTCGAGTACACTAGGATGTCATCGAGGTATATGATGACGCAGACATCCAACAGGTCCCTGAAGA
>NW_017330466.1:0-205 GCF_000935625.1 Nanorana parkeri | reverse complement strand
TTTTTTTTCTAGGTTTTGGGTACAATAGGGAAAGGTTATAACCCCTGTCAGGTCATTTTTGCTGTGTACTACTAGAGAGATTTCCTTTCACTTTATGTCTTAGAGATGAAACAGAAAGTGAGAAGAGACCTCCCCAAATTGAAGGGAATTGTCACCACAACACAACATTTGTGCCCATTGGAAGATTTCCTCACACCTTTTTCTC
>NW_017330465.1:0-205 GCF_000935625.1 Nanorana parkeri | reverse complement strand
ACTCTGAAGAGCCAGGGGAATTGAACACTATCGAATGCCTTCTCGGCGTCGATAGAGATAAGAGCTACGGGAGAGGTCGGGTGGTTTTTAGCATAATCCAGCACTGACAGTAATTTACGGACGTTAGAAACCGCCGACCGTCCTTTTATGAAGCCCACTTGGGCAGGGGATATAAGCTGCGGTAAGATGGTGGCTAGTCTGTCCG
>NW_017330464.1:0-205 GCF_000935625.1 Nanorana parkeri | reverse complement strand
ATCAAAGTACAATTAAACAGTTCGAGTCAGACATTAATGACGGCAGGCAACCCTCACTCCCACCCAGTCGTATTACCGACCTGCAAAGTGGTGTTGTCCGCCGCCTACCTCATACAGCGATATGACCATAGTAACGGATAAAGAAAAAAAATAAACACTAAGAAAGGGGAAAAGATGAAAAGAAAGAAGGAAAGGGGGGAAAGTT
>NW_017330463.1:0-205 GCF_000935625.1 Nanorana parkeri | reverse complement strand
TCTTGGTCATCGATCTGTGATCACAAGGCGTGCAGGGTCATGGTGTGTTGCTGGGCCACTTGTTGTAGCTCCTCTATTGCCGAGGATACAGCTGGCATGGCAGTTTCAATTGAGTCCAAGCGTTGATGAAACGACTGGAGGCCCTTACGCAACTCCGACATATGCTGTTTGTGGGCCGACTCCAGTTTATGAAACATGCCTGCAA
>NW_017330462.1:0-205 GCF_000935625.1 Nanorana parkeri | reverse complement strand
GTTACTGCTGTTCGGCATTTATATGTGCGTTTAAGTATCACGTTTCTACTGTTTCCTCGATTTTGTCTTTATTTTTACTTATCTGCATTGGAACTCTCCCGTCAGTGGCGGGGCGTAGCGACCGGAAGCTACCTGTTCTACTACTGTACTGGCTATCCCAGGGATGGATCGTATCCCCCTGCCTGATGACCGATTCAACACACAC
>NW_017330461.1:0-205 GCF_000935625.1 Nanorana parkeri | reverse complement strand
TCCGGGTTCATTATCTTCTGTGGTCTGACTGGTGCTACTTTTATATGTTGGGCTGTTCTTTTTGTTATTGGCTCCATATGTGCTATATTTGTATTTCATTATATGCACCTCTGTTTATGTTTGTCATTTTTAGTTTGTCTCTTTATTTTTCATTATTAATTTTTCTGACCCAGGAGTAGTGACTGCTGTGCCTGCATACTGGCTG
>NW_017330460.1:0-205 GCF_000935625.1 Nanorana parkeri | reverse complement strand
TGTATAGAACATGATGACTCGGGGACCTTAGACCACTGCAGCGGAGGAGGGGGGACAGGCTGGAAGGGACTGGTTTCAGAGCAAGCCAGCTCTGGGGATCGGATGAGTATAATTTTTTACCTTTTAATCAGTGGCGTCACAAGGGGGGTGCGGCCCGAACCCGCGTGCCACCATTGGAGGGGTGACACCAAAATGACTTAGTCAT
>NW_017330459.1:0-205 GCF_000935625.1 Nanorana parkeri | reverse complement strand
GTAAAGCATTTGACTCAGTGAGCTGGGAATATCTGAACTATGCCCTCGACAGATGGGGTTTTGGAATTTTAAAAGATGGATAGGAGCATTATACTCCAAACCAACTGCCTACATTCAATATCAAGACTTCCATTCTAACTCATTTGGCATTACTAGAGGGACAAACAGGGGTGTCCTCTCTCCCCCCTCCTGTTCGCCCTAGCCA
>NW_017330458.1:0-205 GCF_000935625.1 Nanorana parkeri | reverse complement strand
GGGTCTCAGGGGATCTCTGCAGGATCTGTGGGGGGCTTTGCCGGTACTCGGGGGGCTTTTCAGGATCTGTGGAGGGCTTTGCAGGATCCATAAGGTGGCTCTGCAGCCTGCAAAGCAAACCACAGATCCTGCACAACCACCCTGAGATCCGGCAGGCTGCAGGGTCTGTGGGGGGCTTTGCAGGATCTGTAGGGGGCTCTGCCCA
>NW_017330457.1:0-205 GCF_000935625.1 Nanorana parkeri | reverse complement strand
TAACCCTTGCACTAACCCTCCCTGTAACCCTAACACTAACCTTCCTGTAGCCCTCACACCAACCCTCCCACTAACCCTCCGTGTAACCCTTACGCTAACCCTCTTTGTAACCCTTGCACTAATCCTTTCTGTAACCCTTACACTAACCCTACATGTAACCACAACACTAGCCCTCCCTGTAACCCTTACACTAACCCTCCCTGTA
>NW_017330456.1:0-205 GCF_000935625.1 Nanorana parkeri | reverse complement strand
GAGAGCAGGTCCATTGCAACCCTCCGGCACGGGTCGGCAGAGTCGACAACAGTCCGCCGTGGACACAATACCGGTCAGGCAATCCCCAGGGGCGCCAGCAGCAAACACACCAGCATAAGTATACAAGGGGGGGTGGAGCAGGGAAGGAAGGAGAAAGGGACAGAGGAAGGTCCAGGGCAGGGGATACAAGGGGAAGGAATGGAGG
>NW_017330455.1:0-205 GCF_000935625.1 Nanorana parkeri | reverse complement strand
GGTCAGGGTGTGATGCAGTGGTCAGGGTGTGACACAGTGCGAAGTGGTCAGGGTGTGACGCATAGCGCAGTTGTCAGGGTGTGATGCAGAGGACAAAGGTCAGGGTTTGACACAGAGTGCAGAGGGAAGAGGTCAGGATGTGATGCAGAGTGCAGAGGTCAGGTTGTGACGCAGAGGTGAGGGTGTGACACAGAGCGTGACGCAG
>NW_017330454.1:0-205 GCF_000935625.1 Nanorana parkeri | reverse complement strand
TCCGTACGACGTACGTCCTTGGCAGCGAAAGGGTTAAGGCAACTTATTTTTTTGAATGGGCTCTCTATGTTATCCTTTTCTCCGACACAGCAGACTGCAGGTATATTGGTGTGCCATAAAAATTAATAGTGCCGCAGTGCATTAAGGCGTGTAATGCTTTAGTGTGTTTATTATTATTACATAGTATTTATATAGCGCCAACAGT
>NW_017330453.1:0-205 GCF_000935625.1 Nanorana parkeri | reverse complement strand
CGTACATTGCTGCCAAAAAAGTAGTGAACCTGCCTGAGAACCCCATCTCATCCAGCACTCTGTATAACCAAGAGAATTGGATGCTATTGAAGGCCTTTTCGGGATCAATTGAAATGAGGGCTAAAGGTGTAGTCGGATGACCTTTAGCATGCTCAAGTACTGCTAGTAATTTTCGCACATTGGCTACCGCTGACCTACCTTTAAT
>NW_017330452.1:0-205 GCF_000935625.1 Nanorana parkeri | reverse complement strand
TGCAGACCTATACATCGCTGCCATGCAACAACGAAAACAAGACGGCGGTCCTGCAGATGCACACATTTTAAATGGCAAATTTTGCCATTTGTAAAAAAAAATTGTGCAAAAAGGAATTTTTACAAAACGGCAAAAGCAATGCATTTGGTTCATTTGCACGGGGGGGCACACGGGGGCGTTCCAATACAAAACAAGGATTGCAATG
>NW_017330451.1:0-205 GCF_000935625.1 Nanorana parkeri | reverse complement strand
GAGTCATCCACTCTGCTCTGTCGTCGGCCTCTCCATGCGTCTTACTGTCCACAGATGCGGAGAAGGCCTTCGACAGAGTGGATTGGGACTTTCTGTCATGTACTTTGCAGGCGGTGGGCCTAGGCCCACACATGCAAGCTTGGATCCGCTCTCTCTATTCATGCCCAACCGCCAGAGTACGGGTAAATGGTGTGCTATCCCCCCC
>NW_017330450.1:0-205 GCF_000935625.1 Nanorana parkeri | reverse complement strand
AAGACACTGTCTTATTTTCGGGGAAACACGGTAGTAAAACACTTTTACTAAATCATATTTTGCAGTGCCAATTTTTACCAATAAGTCCTGTCAGTTGAGCAGTGAACATCCAGATAAGAGAATTGTATGCTACTTTAATTGTGTTCTGCTTCTTCAGTAGCATCTTTTTTTTTTTTTGTAAATTCTTTTTATTGGGATTTTGATA
>NW_017330449.1:0-205 GCF_000935625.1 Nanorana parkeri | reverse complement strand
GTACCGGAAAAAAAAATATTGGTACTCGATACCGAAAAACCTAGTCCCTAATTATGATGGTGTCCGGTGATTGGTCATGTTGGGGGTGAAGTGTTCTATGTATATGTTATGGTCATGCCCAGTGGTATGGAGTGTAGTAGAATTCATGTTGGAAAAGTATAGTGTTCTCTATAGCAGGGCTCAAAATTTCCACTCGCCCCCTCGC
>NW_017330448.1:0-205 GCF_000935625.1 Nanorana parkeri | reverse complement strand
GTGGTTTGGTTTTTGGGGTCCGGTGTTCTGGACATGCTCGGGTTCGGTTCGGCCAGTCGGAGGGTGACCCCCGCAATTCAGAAGCAGCAGACGGTGTCACCTCCAGGCTGGTAATCGGAGGATGAGTGAGCTTCATGCGTGGTACATGCGTGTCGCCTCGTGCAGCCCGTCCCTGCCAGCGTTCTACTTGTGGGGTCCCCAATGG
>NW_017330447.1:0-205 GCF_000935625.1 Nanorana parkeri | reverse complement strand
GCACCCCCCGCACTCCCCTTGTGACGCCACTGCATACACTTTAAGGCTATTGCTCTCTGCATTGGGTGATTACAGCTGAACTAAGGCCACAGTACATAAATACCCAGCTGAAACGTAAATGTAAACGATTAAAACTGCCAAAATATTTGTGATTCTATTCAACTGCCTTAGTGATTCACATACTCCTGTTATCTTATCACACTTT
>NW_017330446.1:0-205 GCF_000935625.1 Nanorana parkeri | reverse complement strand
GTGACAGTGTGTGTCTGGTCAGATAGCGGAGGAGGAAGCAGGAGATGTAACATTGTAACAAGGACAGTTCCTGCAGTGAATACAGGTCTGAGTAGCGGGGATCGGAGGGACTTGTCATTGTGTCCAGAGCTCCGGTGACATTAGTCCGGATATGAGGCGGGGGAGGGGGAGGGGGGGTCGGTTGGTGCAGAGGGAAGGAGGCGCA
>NW_017330445.1:0-205 GCF_000935625.1 Nanorana parkeri | reverse complement strand
TGGCAACTTCAAAATTGCTATTAAAAAAAAAAACGAATTTTTTAAGAAAAACAGCACAATCATGGGGGTATAGTTCAGTGGTAGAGCATTTAACTGCAGATCGAGAGATCCCTGGTTCAAATCCGGGTGCCACCTGTAGGCATTGAGCACAGTGGTGCTTAAACAAAATGTCTTCTTACACCATTCAAGTGAAGATAATGAGGTC
>NW_017330444.1:0-205 GCF_000935625.1 Nanorana parkeri | reverse complement strand
ACATACCGGACTATACCGTCTATCACATACATGTACACAGAACACATACACTATATTGCCCAAAGTGTTGGCCCTCCAATCCCCTCCGTGGCCCCAGGTGTATAGGGTGAGGCCCCTCCCCCTCCAGGTCCTCCAATCCCCTCCTTGGCCCCCGGTGTCTAGGATGAGGCCCCTCCCCCTCCATGGCCCCAGGTGTATAGGGTGA
>NW_017330443.1:0-205 GCF_000935625.1 Nanorana parkeri | reverse complement strand
TGAGGTGAGTGAAAAGCACTGACCCCATAGTTCTCCTTTAATAAACAAGTTTTTTGAGCCTTCACATGTCTAGTTTGTAGCGCAAATTAGACATTTTACATGTTTTCATCTAACATTTGTAATATAAACATGATTCTAGCGCCTTTATAAAAGCAAAATAAAATTCTAATAAATAAATACAAATCAATAGTACAAAATAATAGTA
>NW_017330442.1:0-205 GCF_000935625.1 Nanorana parkeri | reverse complement strand
CAGTTCAAAACTCTACCATGATGACAGCCGAGGCCATAAGGAGTCCCCTATGTAGTTCAAAAATATATAAATGAAAAGTCAAATAGTCAGTAACAAGTAGTAAAATATATATCGAAAGTGACTGATTATCCTTCGAAAATAAAAAATAAAAAATATATGATCTAAATATATAGGCTTCGACTATTGAAGCAGGAAGCATTATGTT
>NW_017330441.1:0-205 GCF_000935625.1 Nanorana parkeri | reverse complement strand
TTAGTAGTGAGGTAGAACTTATGGAAATTCAATACAGAAATACAGATTTACTTTTTTATTTTTGACCACAGATGCTCTTGAAAAGAACTAGCTGAAGCTGATTGGCTAATATGCACAGCTGGTCCAGTTTTAGTAAATTCCCCCCCAACCCCCCAGCCATATATAAGTATCCCTGGTAACACTTTGGATTGCATTGTTTTGTGTT
>NW_017330440.1:0-205 GCF_000935625.1 Nanorana parkeri | reverse complement strand
TATAATTTTTTACTTATTTTTTTAAAAATGTTTATTTATTTTATAATTTTTAATCAATTTTTTTAACTTAACTTTATTGCTATCACACAAGAGCTAACAAGACCCATGTGTGATAGCATTTGGAGGTGACAGGTTCTCTTTATTTCATCTGTCACCCTCAATATAGGAGTTCCAGCACAGCACTGTGCTAGAACTCCTGTGACAG
>NW_017330439.1:0-205 GCF_000935625.1 Nanorana parkeri | reverse complement strand
AGGAGCTCCCCAATGCAATTTGGAAATTCGGATCCCGAATGACATTCGGGTCTGGGAGCCATATACATGTATTACTAAAGCTGGTACTTTTTGGACCATCTAGTGGCGGTTGTGCAGTGCAAACTGCATTTAAATCGGCCCCCTAAAGGTTGCAAATTTTTTTCAATGGTCCCGCGACCCAACAACAAGCAGCCTACAAGAAAAA
>NW_017330438.1:0-205 GCF_000935625.1 Nanorana parkeri | reverse complement strand
CACAGAGAATATTTGCGGAAGGCGAACGGAACAGTAGAATGTTGGACTGGTTGGTGCGGGAGGGGCGTGTAGTGTCTCCAGGGTGCTGAACCCGGATGGGTCGGCCGTGACGGACCCTGTGGGAATTACTGCCCGTTTCGCCTCCTTCTATAAGGACCTGTACTGTTCCAGAGTAGATTACTCTGCTCGTGACCTTGATGACTAT
>NW_017330437.1:0-205 GCF_000935625.1 Nanorana parkeri | reverse complement strand
ATATCTGCATTAAGGGCCTGGAGCTGTTCCTCCTCTAACGCAGGACGCACAACCTGTCCTAGGAATTGATCCGCAGCCCACTTGTTCATGTCATCCTTGGCATAAAGCGCTGTGTAGTAGTCCTCTAGTGCCCCATTAATTGCAGTTGGGTCCGTGAGGAGTGGCCCCGTGGTATCTTTCAGCACGAAAATGTGCTGCGGCGTGT
>NW_017330436.1:0-205 GCF_000935625.1 Nanorana parkeri | reverse complement strand
CTCCTTTTTCTGCTGCTGGCGGATAAACCAAACCTGTGTTCAGGGTGGCCTGCAATTGTTCTGGTTCTTTGAATTCATGGTGTTTAATCGATGGCTGGTGCAGTAATTTGCTCAGTCCAAGTCCACCTATCTGGGTTTTGAATCCCGTGGCTGGATGTCATCCCGCCTTACACCCGGACACATTATTCAAACCGTACTGTGGCTC
>NW_017330435.1:0-205 GCF_000935625.1 Nanorana parkeri | reverse complement strand
TAATACCCACTCTACATTGGTGTTCTTTACAAAACCCACTCTGCACTGATGTTCAGTGCAAGCCTGACTTGGTGTTCAGTACAATACCCACTCTACATTGGTGTTCTGTACAAAACACGCTCCACATTGGTGTTCAGTACAAACCTGACTCGGTGTTCAGTACAAAACCCACTCTGCATTGGTTTTCAGTACAAAACCTACTCTG
>NW_017330434.1:0-205 GCF_000935625.1 Nanorana parkeri | reverse complement strand
TTGGCGCTATATAAATCCTGTATAATAATAATAATATGCAGGATCCACAGGTTTTTTTCTCATTTAACCACTATTTTTTCTTTATATATACAATAACAAATGCATTTTCAAGCTGGATGAAAGCCAGACCTTCACACTCAAAAATCAAACTCACAATGTTGTGATTTTAAATACTTACACTTGCAGATCATTCACTTCCTGCTTT
>NW_017330433.1:0-205 GCF_000935625.1 Nanorana parkeri | reverse complement strand
CAGTGACAGCTAGCTCCGCCCAACTGTTTCCTATTTGCCGAGAAATGAATAACAACTAGGTAACCAGGGAATGCTGAACTGAACTGTCATTACAATGAGAACTCTGCAGAGCTGGCTGTTTCGCTCTCTCAGGGAACAGTTGTTGTCGGCTCCATCTTGACAGGAGCGGCTCCTCTCCAACTTCCTCCGGCTCCTCAGATCTGCT
>NW_017330432.1:0-205 GCF_000935625.1 Nanorana parkeri | reverse complement strand
GGAAGGCAGGCGGTATAGTAACACAGGAAGTACAGGAAGGCCTGACAGGTGACACAGAGAGCGGGGGTGCTTGCAGACATGTGACAGGAAGGTGATGAGATGGGGGCGTGTCAGCAGGAAGTTCAGGTCTCGGTAATATTCAGAGGATTTGAGTTTCTTCAGCAAATCGCTTTTTAAATTTGCGATTCATAAAAATTTCCAGAAT
>NW_017330431.1:0-205 GCF_000935625.1 Nanorana parkeri | reverse complement strand
AGAAAGTCGAGAGGGAGTCTATGCTGTATGTTTATGGGTTCAAGAAAATTGAATTTATTGGGCTATTAGCATTGAAAAATTAAAAAGATGTATATGAGAACTGTGAGTGCCTCTGTCACAAGGAGCTTATGGTGTTTGGTTAAGTTTAGTTAAAATAAATGCATTATGTGTATATATACATATATATATATATATATATATATAT
>NW_017330430.1:0-205 GCF_000935625.1 Nanorana parkeri | reverse complement strand
TGTGTCTCCAGCACAACACAGAGGTTAGGAGAAGGTCGCCGGGAAACACGAGAAGCTTTTCTTCCGGAGAATCAAAGAAAACGCGGCCAAGCGGAGCACGAATCCTTACACGGCGAATGGCCAGGAACAAGGTGCGAGTGACGCTCGGGGGGCCGGGGAGGTGGCCGCGCGCTATGCGGGGGCCTCAGTCTCTGACAAGCGGCGT
>NW_017330429.1:0-205 GCF_000935625.1 Nanorana parkeri | reverse complement strand
GAGCATATTCACACCTGTAAGTTTTTAGGTGTGATTAGGGATTTCTGCGTCAGGAATTTGCGTTTTCCTGCTGCAGGAATGCCTAATGGTGCGTTTACAAGCAGCAGCTGTCACCCATTCAAGTTCACGATCCAATAATAAACCACATGTAATGACGCATACCCTTACATGCGGTGTGCAGGCGTTTACATGCAGCGGCTGTCAG
>NW_017330428.1:0-205 GCF_000935625.1 Nanorana parkeri | reverse complement strand
GTCAACCAGTAATCAAGTAACAGAGGTCCTGGCCCATGCTTGATGGACAGATATCTCCTTGTTGTTGTCGACAGGGAAATGACTGGCCATATATATAGACAGTCTAAAAGTCTTGTAAGATGAGTGTCTTTAAAGCAGAACTAAACTTTTCATTTTAATATAATGTAATTGCTGCTACAAAAAAAAAGTGCATGCATGCAACCCT
>NW_017330427.1:0-205 GCF_000935625.1 Nanorana parkeri | reverse complement strand
CCTGACCCCTTCACTCTGTGCTTTGCCTAATCCTGACCTCCTCTCTCTGTGCATTACACAATCCTAACCACTTCACTCTATGCATTGCCCACTCTTGACCCCTTCACTCTGTACATTACATACTCCTGACTCCTTCAATCTATGCATTGCCCACTTCTGACCCGTTCACTCTGTGCATTACACACCCCTGACCCCTTCACTCTGT
>NW_017330426.1:0-205 GCF_000935625.1 Nanorana parkeri | reverse complement strand
GGTGCAAATGCATACTTATAGGCGTGAATCAATGGCAAAGTGAGAAATACACATGTTCGTAAATGCTGAAAACACGCATGAGTGTCGCCTTAGCATGCACATGTTTGAAAATCCTTTTTTGTATATTTTAATGGGTTGCTGCATGATTTTAGATAATATTGTAAGGGGTTGTGGAAAGGGAAATATCTTGCTTATTGTAACCTAT
>NW_017330425.1:0-205 GCF_000935625.1 Nanorana parkeri | reverse complement strand
TTATTTAAAGGGAAGCCTTTGATGCAAAATAAAAAGCAGTTAACCTAAAATAAACAGATCTACCAGCATAAAATAATAAACCCCTAAAAAAAATTAGAACACAATATACCGCCACTGAAACCACCCCCCCTCATTTTTAGGGAAGCCATAAATGGCTTTGCTTTTGATTGGACAGTAGCTATAAGTAACCACTGATCTAAAAATA
>NW_017330424.1:0-205 GCF_000935625.1 Nanorana parkeri | reverse complement strand
GCTAGACTTTTATACCCTATGCAAACCTTACCTCTCCTCTTGAAACACAAAGACATAACAACACTTAATAAAGCCTTCTTGGCCTTCATTTGGAGAGGGAAGAAGGCAAGGATATCCCTCCAAAAGCTAACTCTGCCGAGGAGCGAGGGTGGAATGGCTTTCCCCAACCTGAGGCTATACAACTTGAGCTGTCTTCTTAGACACT
>NW_017330423.1:0-205 GCF_000935625.1 Nanorana parkeri | reverse complement strand
TTAGCATATGAATGGGCCGTGGTAATTTGCATATCAATACGCAGCGACCCATTCATATGTAAATATTGCGGCTCATTCATATTCAAATCGCCGCCCCTGCTAAGGAAGAAAAAGACTGCCTGAAGACTGGAAGAACAATGTAAGTTTAAGTATGTGTATGTTGTATACTTTCGTTACATTGGTGGTCAGTGTGAATACTTTCGTT
>NW_017330422.1:0-205 GCF_000935625.1 Nanorana parkeri | reverse complement strand
CCCACACAGCCCAGCATAGACCCCGCACAGCCCACCATAGATCCCACACAGCTCACCTGAGAGTCCGCATAGTCCACTATAAGTCTTACAGATACAACCGGCCCTTTAAGGGCAACCATAATACTGATGCAAAGAAATTGGGTTTGATACCCCTGGGATAGAGGGAAGGAAGGATGGAAGGAAGGATGGAGGGACAGGTGGATAG
>NW_017330421.1:0-205 GCF_000935625.1 Nanorana parkeri | reverse complement strand
GGGGAGGATAGACGACACTGCTAGAGGGACCCAACCAGCAGACGGGGAGCCTGGAGGGGACAGGGGGCGGAGGGCTACGCTTACATTCCTTGCAACTAACCTCCCCAATAAGGGCCGACAGATGAACCATAAAACAAGTAATAGAGGCCACAAACTCCTCCCACCTGAGGCATGAGGGACCCCAGATGGGGCGACAGAAGCATTA
>NW_017330420.1:0-206 GCF_000935625.1 Nanorana parkeri | reverse complement strand
ATAGCTTGCTGAATTTCTTCTACACTTATAGGGGCTTCCAACCCTTCCCTTGAGGCTTCTGGGATAGTAGGTATTGGGATTGATGTTAAATATGTCTGAATGCGAGTTGAGTGTTGGTCTTTAGTTTGTGAGTTGAATTTAGGTCGTACATGATATAAGGATGAGTAAAATTCCTTACAAATATTAGAAATCGCAGGTGTTGTAAA
>NW_017330419.1:0-206 GCF_000935625.1 Nanorana parkeri | reverse complement strand
GTGTCAGCGCACCGTGCGACCGCGACGCTCCCCAGTGTCAGAGCACCGTGCGACCGCGACTCTCCTCAGTGGAGGCGGCTCAGTGAGCTCAGTGAATGAGTTGGAGATTTCTTCACTTTAGACATCCAATCACCTGCCAGAGACACTAAAAAACTGGACGTTTCTCCAACGTGATTGGATGATAGAAGTGAGCGCGGCGCCTCGTC
>NW_017330418.1:0-206 GCF_000935625.1 Nanorana parkeri | reverse complement strand
GCGTTATTTCGTTTTTCGGGATTCGGGTCAGAAAGTCAATTTGTTTTGGGATTCAGATTCGGACGAAAATTTGTTAGCGGTAGTCTGTACGAAATTTTTATTTGTGGAAGAATTTTTCTTAAAGCAAAGTGACATTAATCTGCAGAAGAGAAAAAAAAAGCGTGGGGTTCCCCCCAATTCATACCAGACCCTTTAGGCCTGGTAGG
>NW_017330417.1:0-206 GCF_000935625.1 Nanorana parkeri | reverse complement strand
TATATATACACACACACACAGTATATCCATATACTCATTTTAAACATTCACAGAACATGCTTTGTTTTTATGTAACCTCTGCAAAAATCGGGCTTGAGACATGCTGACAAGTGATGAAATATGTAAAGTTCCAGTAAACAACAGACAAGTTATGATCAAATCAACTTATGATTAGTGATGAGCCGAACACCCCCGTGTTCGGTTCT
>NW_017330416.1:0-206 GCF_000935625.1 Nanorana parkeri | reverse complement strand
GCCCACAATAATTCTTACAATCTGCTTTGAAGATGTACTCCCGGAGAGGTTTATCCACCAGAGTGTACAGATGAGGAGAAGGACATCATCACTAGCAACAGCTTCTGTGGCATAATTACTAACAGGGATGGACCATTTAAAGACTGCCATGGTGTTATAGATCCGTCAGTCTACTTCAATAACTGTGCATATGATTTGTGTGAACT
>NW_017330415.1:0-206 GCF_000935625.1 Nanorana parkeri | reverse complement strand
ATATATCAGACAGTGCCAATTACATTGCCAAGTTATTATTTACGAGCTCTTAAGTTGGTTATTAGTCGCTTTGTCTGGAGACGTTCACCCGCTAGGATCTCGTACGGAACATTGGCCAGGAATATATGTCAGGGAGGTCTAGCACTACCAGATTTCAAAAACTATTACCAGGCTGTCGCAATTAATAGACTGTTAGATTTGCACTT
>NW_017330414.1:0-206 GCF_000935625.1 Nanorana parkeri | reverse complement strand
TGTATCAAATCCTTGGCAAGGAAATAGGATTCTCTAAGATATGAGAACAGGATGTGGCTCTTCCCTGTAGTTCACAGTAGTCTTGTATTGCAGGGAAAGTGGTTGTCATTATTATTACTATAATGACTATAATATATCACAATTGTTATTATAAAAAATTAACATAGTAAATATAAATATGTTGAAATAAAAAAAATGGGATATTA
>NW_017330413.1:0-206 GCF_000935625.1 Nanorana parkeri | reverse complement strand
CTATCTATCTATCTATCTATCTATCTACCTATCTATCTATTGTTTTGTATGTATATATGTATGTATGTATATGTAGCTATCAATCTATCATTTATTGATCTATCTATTATCTATCTCTGCATCTATCTATCATTAATGTATTTACTTATCTATCTGTATATCTATCTAGCTATCCATTTTTATTTATGCATGTATGTATCACTTAT
>NW_017330412.1:0-206 GCF_000935625.1 Nanorana parkeri | reverse complement strand
GTGTACTGAAACAAAGTCTTGGTTAGAGTCTGGTAAACATGTAAAAATGCACTTAATGTTGTAATGGGTGTCTGGCCACACTTTTACTACTCCTGATCACTACATAAACATGGACACTTAGAATAAATGTTCTGTCAGATGTAATTCAAGTAGATCCCATCGCAATCCTAACTGGATATAACCCAAGATAATGGGTGGGTGCTGAG
>NW_017330411.1:0-206 GCF_000935625.1 Nanorana parkeri | reverse complement strand
GCAGAAGCCAACCCCCATCATCTTCACCGTCCTCTCCACGCTGTGACCGCGCAGTCCCCTCCGCTCCACCAGCTGCTGGGAAATGACATCTCCCACACCCACCAGGGACCCTGAGAACAAGATGGCACCGGTTAGAGTTCTGCGGGGGAGGGGCATAAAGAGAGCATGAAGATGTATGGGGTTAGGGTATGGGGGATGTCACCAGG
>NW_017330410.1:0-206 GCF_000935625.1 Nanorana parkeri | reverse complement strand
CTCAATGAAAAACGAATGAAAAGTCCATTTCGGTGACAATAATTTTGTAATGTGGGAGATCTATCCTAAATTTACACATGGCTTACCTGATGTAAATGGGCCTTCCTCTGCACGTGATGGCATATCACGGGTGTTACGCCGTGAACCGCCATTAGTCTCTCTCGACATCCTGGTAGTATTAGATGCCTAGATATAGGTGAATATGT
>NW_017330409.1:0-206 GCF_000935625.1 Nanorana parkeri | reverse complement strand
TCCGGTCGACAAGTGAGATGGAGTTTGTTTTTTGACAGATTCAACTTCCACATATCTTATCGTCCAGGTTCTCGAAATGGGAAGGCGGACTCTCTCTCCCGCCTTAACGAAGAAGGGCCCGACGCAGACCCACCAACATCCCTCATACCCCCAGAGCGGTTCGTAGGACTTACTACTAGTTTCAAGCAGCTGCTTAAAACCAACCT
>NW_017330408.1:0-206 GCF_000935625.1 Nanorana parkeri | reverse complement strand
TCATACAACGCTCAATGGACATTGAAGATTACCTGGGAGAAAGTTTCTGCTTATCCAGCAACTGAAAATGATATCAAGGTAAGTTCTTATAGCCCAACAGCAAACAGCAAAATCTTCACTCCTGAAAGTGCCTTTTTCATGGGGACATTCTGTCATTTTGTACACTTGCAGACTAGCACATACCAGGCTGTGCTGACCACGGATGG
>NW_017330407.1:0-206 GCF_000935625.1 Nanorana parkeri | reverse complement strand
ATATTGAGTCCATGGCTAATCCTGAAATCATTCACACCTCTTTTTATCCCGTACATTCAAAAGGCCCATTCGTCAATACTTTTCTATCACGTAGTATACTCAGATCTCTTAAAGGTATGCTCCAAAGCCAAAACATATCCCAACCTTTTCCAAAATGAACAAAATGCCCTGAAAGAATTTGGTAAAAATAAAGATATCGTGATCAA
>NW_017330406.1:0-206 GCF_000935625.1 Nanorana parkeri | reverse complement strand
GGGATAACACCTACTTTATATTTGTTACATGTTCCCATTTATATAGCATAACTTAAAAAAATGCAGCTTACCTTTTTCAGATGCTCTTTCTCAGGGGTGTAACTAGAAATCGCAGGGCCCCATAGCAAAATTCTGTATGGTGCCCTGTGATTTCTAGTTACGTTGACCTGATAAACCAAACAGCCCACCTGAGGGTGACCCTGCAG
>NW_017330405.1:0-206 GCF_000935625.1 Nanorana parkeri | reverse complement strand
GGGGGTGTGGTTAGGGCTTGTGGGCCGTCCTGGGCGTGTTTAAGTGGGATATTACCATAATGCATGTGGCTCACGGTTGACACCTTGTGGGTGTTTTTGATTATGACAAGAGGAAAAAATAATACTAGTAAGTACAGTCATAAAAAGGGAATTGGTTAACCGTTAGTATTGGTGTTAAATGATGGTGCTTATCTCTAGATCTTCGT
>NW_017330404.1:0-206 GCF_000935625.1 Nanorana parkeri | reverse complement strand
CTATATATGTATATATATAGATATATAAATGATATATTTCCTGTAGCATCATGGCATCACACAACGTGTTAAAGCCCTGCCCCCTTAACCCAATAGGGCAAACCATTAATGAATTTGATTCCCTATCCCTCCATGACATTCTTTTTTTCTGTCATCACCGTGGATAAGCCTAAACAGAACACTGTGCCCACAATTACCCAATGTTG
>NW_017330403.1:0-206 GCF_000935625.1 Nanorana parkeri | reverse complement strand
GCTGCATCTTGGAGGTGGCAACGCTCAAACCTGTGCATGATGTCACCTGACATCATGCGTTCCACCTCCAAGATGGTGACGCACATGCAAACAAATTTATACATGCCCGCATTTAGTTTTCATATATTCGGGAAAATAATAAATTTCGGATTCAGACAAACCATTGAATCAACTGAATTTCGTTGATTTGCAGGTTTGTCTGAATC
>NW_017330402.1:0-206 GCF_000935625.1 Nanorana parkeri | reverse complement strand
TCCGTCTGCTTCATTCCGGCCGGCGTCTTCATGTTGTTCGGCCGCATTCGTCTGTCCCGGATCTTCAGACAGTACCGACACTTGCCTGCGCCGTTCTGGCAGACGGCTTCTGCGTGGGGGACATCTGAGGGGTACACGCCGCTCTTCTTCTCCAACGTCATCTACGACCTGGCCGTCTTCCATCGGTTCCGGGAGGGCAGGATGCT
>NW_017330401.1:0-206 GCF_000935625.1 Nanorana parkeri | reverse complement strand
CTTCCCCCTCTCTTCCTCTACCCCCTTCTCTCTCTTCCCCTTCACCTTCTCTCTCTCTTCCCCTCCCGCTCTTCCTCTCCCGCTCTCTCTCTTGCTCTCCCCCTCTCTCTTTCTTCCCCTCTCTCTCTTTCACTCCCTCTGTCTCTTCCTCCCCACTCTCTCTTCCTCTCCCCCTCTTCTTTCCCCCTCTCTCCCTCTCCGCCCCT
>NW_017330400.1:0-206 GCF_000935625.1 Nanorana parkeri | reverse complement strand
CCACACTACACACTAGCTGGTTTCTTTTTTCTTTGCCCCTCGGGGGTTTTTTTTCGGACTTTTGGGGGATTGAATTTTTTGAGTTTTGAACTGGGACACTTCTCACTGGGGGTGCTCTGACCATTGGAAGGTGTTTTGGGGTATAAGCTTCTAGTTGTTACTGATTTTTTGTTCTTACTAGCAAGCAAGGGGTTCAGTTTAAGTGT
>NW_017330399.1:0-206 GCF_000935625.1 Nanorana parkeri | reverse complement strand
CCTGAGAGAGAAAGTTCTCTTTCAGGTCCGCTCCTCTGCTGTTTCACAGAAGGCCATGGGCGGAGCAATAGTCATTCTGTTATTGTTCCTGCAGAGCAGCGGACCTGAGAGAGATGTTCTCTCTCAGGTCCGCTCCTCTCTGACTGACAACAGACAGTGGGCGGGGCATTAGCCAGGCTGCTATTGGGTATTTCAATTTTAAATAG
>NW_017330398.1:0-206 GCF_000935625.1 Nanorana parkeri | reverse complement strand
ACCTGTTTCTGAACCCTTGTAAGTCGCGGCGGCGGCGTGCTGTGCGGGCGTGTGTTCGGCGGCCGTGTGCGCGGTGGGCATGGCGCCCGCAGCGTGCATAGCGTAACTCGTGTATGGAGCTGCGAACAGGTGGGCGTGAGTGAGAAATTTAAATTTTAGCCGACCAATCGACGATGGAAAACGCTGACAACGTTTACCATCGTCGA
>NW_017330397.1:0-206 GCF_000935625.1 Nanorana parkeri | reverse complement strand
TGCCCGATGGAAGGGAGGCGATCGTTTTTTTAACCTCCTCCTCCTCCATTGGCGCGTTCAGCTTAGCACTATCTTGAGGTGAGAGCACAGGCAACCCACAGGAACCCAGGTATTCTCGAATGTGCGAGACCAAGACAGCATCACCACTATCAAAGGCACCATCCTGAAGATTGTATAGAGATTCATAGAAAGCCCGGAAGATATCC
>NW_017330396.1:0-206 GCF_000935625.1 Nanorana parkeri | reverse complement strand
TAAAGGGTTAAATCAAATAGTTATTAAAAAGTCCAGACTTTCGATAAAAACCTTAAATTGAATAAAAAACAAAAGAGACCATTTTTGACTATTCCTTGAATTGAAAAAAAACATGGCTCCATCGATGTAATCACCCTTACTCATTCACAAGTGGGTGGCGGCATCTGGGTGCCCCCTTAATTAAAGGGATACCCCAATGCAAATAA
>NW_017330395.1:0-206 GCF_000935625.1 Nanorana parkeri | reverse complement strand
GTGTGTGTGTGTGTGTGTGTGTGCGCTTCCAGCTGATAACACTACTTCTGAATGGTTCTGAATGGAGGATCACTTCGGGGACCGCCAGCGGTGACAAGCGGCGCTGACAGGCAAGTGTGGGGGGGACAGGGGACACAGAAAGGTACTGGGCGTTTTTTACGTTAGAGGAGAACTATGGGGTCAGGGCTTTTCCTCATAGTTCTCCT
>NW_017330394.1:0-206 GCF_000935625.1 Nanorana parkeri | reverse complement strand
CCCCCCTTATCACCCGGGTCAACTTGCTGGATCACTAACACTAAGTGAAATCCAAAGTAGACTCGGGTGATAAGCGGGGGTGTTAGTGAAATGCCAAGTTGACCCGGGTGATAAGGGGGGGGGTGTTAGTTAAATCCCAAGTTGACCAGGGTGATAAGCGGGGGGTGTTAGTGAAAACCCAAGTTGACCCGGGAGATAAGGGGGGG
>NW_017330393.1:0-206 GCF_000935625.1 Nanorana parkeri | reverse complement strand
TGCATTCACAGCAGCCAATCAGCAATCACCCCTGAGAGTGAATTGCATTTTTAATTCTAGCAGTCAGTCAGCAATTAACTGTCACTTCTTGTAATTCTGACATCACAATGCATTCAGAGCAGCCAATCAGCAATCACCCCTGGGAGTCAAGTGAATTTTGAATCCTGGCAGTCAGTCAGCAATCAACTGTCACTTCTTGTAATTCT
>NW_017330392.1:0-206 GCF_000935625.1 Nanorana parkeri | reverse complement strand
CTGCATTTAAAAAAATTTTTTTTATATTTTTATTTTTTATTTTGTTGTCGTCGTGGACAATGCTGGACGTCGTGATTGGCCATGGATTATGTCGGTGGATCCATTTTTGGGTATTGTTTTTTTTTTTTAAAAACATCTCTTTTGGTTTTTTTCAATTAAAGGATTTTATCAAATGTCTGGACTTTTTAATAACTATTTTATTTAAC
>NW_017330391.1:0-206 GCF_000935625.1 Nanorana parkeri | reverse complement strand
GACACAGAGTCTCCCCAGGCCAGAGCTACACCTATCTCCAGTGCCCCATGGGAGAATCTAGTGGCCATTGGCCGTACTGCACCTATCCTACAAGCCTATTCATTATGAATGGGTTACCATTGCACAACATTCTTTGCTTTTGAAACGTATATGCATGAGGGAATGTTGTTTAAAGTGACACTAAACTCAGGAGTTAAATCTTAAAA
>NW_017330390.1:0-206 GCF_000935625.1 Nanorana parkeri | reverse complement strand
GATCAGTGTAGCAGTGGATCAGTGTAGCAGTAGATCAGTGTGGCAGTCGATCAGTGTAGCAGTAGATCAGTGTAGCAATAGATCAGTGTAGCAGTAGATCACTGTAGCAATAGATCAGTGTAGCAGTGGATCAGTGTAGCATTAGATCAGTGTAGCAGTAGATCTGTGTAGCAGTGGATCAGTGTAGCAATAGATCAGTGTAGCAA
>NW_017330389.1:0-206 GCF_000935625.1 Nanorana parkeri | reverse complement strand
CTTCTTCAGGAGAAGGAGAGGGAGGTTGTCTATACAATTTAGGAAAAATATATGGATAATATAAACATAATTGAACTTCTATCACAGCCACTTAACCTCATCTAGTGGTATAGTAAACAGGTAAATATGTCACCTACCCTTGGAGTCTGTGTGCGTCCCAGTCGCTCAACCCGGCTCAGACGGTAAGATGGTGAGTATAAGAGCAT
>NW_017330388.1:0-206 GCF_000935625.1 Nanorana parkeri | reverse complement strand
CCTGACCGACGCGGCTCGGCCCGGCCAGCCGAGAACGCGGGTGGCCATAGGGACGCGCACCCCCAACTGATCAGCCTCTCGAACCACCGGGGACACCATTGGGACCCTCCGACCTTGGACCTGTCAAAGGAGGGCGCCATACGGACCACGGGGGAGCTTCTA
The DNA here is from genome assembly GCF_000935625.1 of Nanorana parkeri. NCBI lineage: Eukaryota > Metazoa > Chordata > Amphibia > Anura > Dicroglossidae > Nanorana > Nanorana parkeri. The sequence goes on along the minus strand of NW_017330388.1, from coordinate 44 downwards.
ACAGTAAGTCCTTCTGTCTGCTACAATATTGCCATATACACTCA
>NW_017330387.1:0-206 GCF_000935625.1 Nanorana parkeri | reverse complement strand
CCCCCCCCCCCCCAATATTTCCCCGAAGCCCCTCCCCCAACAGTAAAATAATAATAAATACAATTTAAAAAAGCACAACTCCCCCTCCCCCACACACACATAACATACACATGACCCATATTGTGGTGTAAATTAATTCAACTGTGGCAGTGCATGGCAAAGCTTGTGACGCATTGCCGTGCGTTGTGATACCTCGTGACGCATTG
>NW_017330386.1:0-206 GCF_000935625.1 Nanorana parkeri | reverse complement strand
TAAACTCGATTTGCAGAAACTTCAATCTTGCATATTTAAATGTATCTGGGATAATAAAAGCCCTAGGATTTCGAAAAAAGACATTGTATAGAACAAGAAAGACAGGGGGATTTGGGGGTCCCCAACTTACTTCAATATTATAGGGCTGCTCGTATTGCACAGATTTCTGGAGTTTATAATCAGAATAATCCCCCTGACTGGGTCCT
>NW_017330385.1:0-206 GCF_000935625.1 Nanorana parkeri | reverse complement strand
GGGGCCACGCAGGGACCCTTCATCAGGGCAACAATGTACCATATTTATGATACCTACCGTAATTTTTTTTACATTATTTTTTAGTATTTTCATGAAATTAAGGGGTGCAGTATCACACTGCCTCTGTACACCATTCTACTACTATTTTAAAAGTCTCCAGTATTGGTGAGGGGGGTGTCAGCGTCCCCCAGTATTGGTGAGGAGGG
>NW_017330384.1:0-206 GCF_000935625.1 Nanorana parkeri | reverse complement strand
TGGGGTTACATGGAACTAAGACTTGAGGGACTGTTCCTGGAGCCCCCGAGGACTGCTATGTACGTGTCCCCGATATATGTGTGGAGTTTATATGCCGCGTCTTTCCCCCTCAGTCACCCTGTGCCCATTATAAGCGGAGGTGACTCCACTCAATCACAGAATCTTTCTCTCTCCTCCTCAGTTGTCTCTCTCCTCCTCAGTTGTCT
>NW_017330383.1:0-206 GCF_000935625.1 Nanorana parkeri | reverse complement strand
AAGAGAACCTGTCACCTCCAATGTGCTATCACATAGGGTGCTTGGGAGACCGCCCATGTGATAGCAATGAAGATAGCAATGAAGTTAAAAAAAAAACATTTAAAAAAAATAAAAGTTAAATAAAATTAAAAATTACTCCCGGGATATATAATAAAGAGAGTTTGAAAATGCTAGAGAATTGCTTAAATAATGCATTACACTAAAAA
>NW_017330382.1:0-206 GCF_000935625.1 Nanorana parkeri | reverse complement strand
CCGAGCCACACTCGGGAATACAGCATACAGGTCTTACCTTGATCCCCGCTGTGTCCTCCGGCGGCTGCCTACTTCCGGGTCTCGTCCCTTGCGAGCAGCCGCGGTGGGAAGTTTGAAAGTGAAAAAAAATAATTAAAAATAGAGAAAATAAGGGGGGGGGAAATAATACCGCCAGTGAAACGCGCGTTTCACTGAACGGAAAAACG
>NW_017330381.1:0-206 GCF_000935625.1 Nanorana parkeri | reverse complement strand
GATGGACTAGAAATCCATTGGGGTCTCCCCGCGCAGGTTCAGCTATGTAGGGAAATCAGCTTGCCGAGCGTTGACGGTATTGTGGTGAGCATAGCTGCCTTCCAAGCAGTTGACCCGGGTTCGCTTCCTGGCCAACGCAGGGTAATCTTTTTGGTTCATGTTCAAATCAGCAGCAGTGGAGTCATCTTCTGCTCGCTCGTCTCCTT
>NW_017330380.1:0-206 GCF_000935625.1 Nanorana parkeri | reverse complement strand
CAGTTCATGCTTCTCAGGCCTACTGCCCGGGGAGGATATATTTCCAGACAGAGAGGTCCAGTTCATGCTTCTCAGGCCTACTGCCCGGGGAGGGTATATCTCCTGATAAAGAGGTCCAGTTCATGCTTCTCAGGCCTACTGCCCACGGAGGGTTTATCTCCGGAAAGAGAGGTCCAGTTCATGCTTCTCAGGCCTACTGCCCGGGG
>NW_017330379.1:0-206 GCF_000935625.1 Nanorana parkeri | reverse complement strand
CTTTATTCAACCTCAAATACTATGTAACTATGTAACAATAACAATAATGATGTTACGGCCGGCTCCGCCCAGTTGTTATTCATTGGCCGGGACCTGCTAGAAGACTCATGCAGGTTCCGGTTAATAGGAAAAAATGTTTTAAAAATGTAAATAAATAGTAAAATAAAAAAATTATTTAAAAAGAAAAAAAACTATTGGGCGGAGCT
>NW_017330378.1:0-206 GCF_000935625.1 Nanorana parkeri | reverse complement strand
TATTGAGTTGTTATAATAAGCTACAACTGTAATGCATGCAATTGTTTTTACAAGTTAGATGTGAAAGTACAGTGTACGCTTTTATGGAATTTGGACTCTCACATATGCTGGTGAATTCCCAATCGCCAACTTCTTTAAAGAAGGGTTAGGTTAGAGTTGTTGTAAGAAATAATAAACTTTGAAAATTGCATTTTGAAACCTTTGTA
>NW_017330377.1:0-206 GCF_000935625.1 Nanorana parkeri | reverse complement strand
GCCTCCTGTGACAGCGTGTCAGAGAGGAGAGCGGGTACAAGAAGTTGGTGATCAGCGATCGCTGAGTGTTTGCAGATAATTGAGGACAGAGTATGGTTACTATATCCCCAATTATGAATGAATGGGAAGTGAGCTACATCACATCTACATCACTTCCTGTTCATGGATGATTGTGGTTATAGTAAACATACTCTGTCCTCATGTTA
>NW_017330376.1:0-206 GCF_000935625.1 Nanorana parkeri | reverse complement strand
TTACCCTAAGGAGAACTATAGGGAAAAGCCCTAACCCCATTGTTCTCCTTTAAGCATAAATAAGGGACCCAGAACTATTTCTCTCACTCTGACATGTACAGTGGTACCCAATCTATGTTGTGCAATCATTGTTTACATACAAGTGCGGTCCTTACGTAAGCAATTCCGTTATATGTGTGCGCTATCGCTAGACTACTGAGTATTTG
>NW_017330375.1:0-206 GCF_000935625.1 Nanorana parkeri | reverse complement strand
CAAGACTACAAATTTCATCATAATAAACAGCCAACACGTTTCAGGGCAACAATACCCCCTTATCAGGGCTTAGAAAGGAAAAAATGATGGAGAATTATGGGGACTTGAATGGACTCCAAATTCATCTATATTAAAGTGACAGTAAACGCAAGAGTTAAATCTTAAATACATTCAAATACCCTAATTATTAACAAAAATGTATCTTA
>NW_017330374.1:0-206 GCF_000935625.1 Nanorana parkeri | reverse complement strand
GAGAGCTACTATTAAATATGGGTTTAACTAATGCTATACCCAATACTATAACATAAAAGTATTTCGTACTCTAAACCATTAGCAATACATTGCAGTACTGGGGGTGATCACTATGTGGGGCTTTTTCACAGTAGAACTCAGAACTTCACAAACGATCGATTAGACGCCCGTTTCCAGCACTTTTTAGAGATCGTTTAGACAATCAT
>NW_017330373.1:0-206 GCF_000935625.1 Nanorana parkeri | reverse complement strand
CAAAGCTTACCAGCATGAATGGATGCTAATAGGAGCCTCTATGTGGTTTGTCGTGTCTATACTGTATGCTGTATTTAGCATTACCTCATGTGATCACATTATCAATGTCTCTACTGTAATCCCGAAAGGCAATATTATTGCAATTACACAAGCAACCTTATTTCTGTGTGGCAATTTGTACAACTTATTTTGGCCACAACGGGGGG
>NW_017330372.1:0-206 GCF_000935625.1 Nanorana parkeri | reverse complement strand
TTTACTTTTTAAACTATTTTTCTGTTCTGCTCGGTACCTCTCTTAATTATAATCCCACCTAATCTTAATTTATATCAATGCTACTGTGCTTGGAGAGTATGCCTGCTAAAGATTTATTTCATGTGTCATATGATTCTCGTCTCCAAGGCCAATCTTACTTCCCAATATACTCTATGGGCATTCCATTGTGCTATTCACCTGTCATT
>NW_017330371.1:0-206 GCF_000935625.1 Nanorana parkeri | reverse complement strand
AAGGCCGTCTGGCGACGGCAACCCGCCAATGCAGCAGTGCCATTAGTCCGTTTTTTTACAACGGGCGGTCGGCAAGTGGTTAAAGGTGGTCTCTTTTTTTTTTTGCCCGCTCTGCAAATAATATCTGTGAAGTCAAGGTATTTTCTTTTGTACAAAAATGATTGATGGTAATTATCTGATTTCTGTTTTGCTGAAAAAGAGAGATA
>NW_017330370.1:0-206 GCF_000935625.1 Nanorana parkeri | reverse complement strand
CTATATATAAATATATATATATATATATACATACATATACACGCACACACACACACACACACACATATACATATACACAGTATATAAATGTGTGTAATTGTCCAATTATTATTTTTTATATTTTTGTAAATAGGATTTGACTTTTTTAGATTATGACAATGTTGATGTATATGTCTTCAATTACTGACAAGCAGAAAAACCCTAAA
>NW_017330369.1:0-206 GCF_000935625.1 Nanorana parkeri | reverse complement strand
GAGGAGCCGTTACCGGCTGTTTGACATACAAACGATCGGCGTCTCTATAGCCGCCGATCGATTGTATGTTGTGGCTGCACGCCCCCCCTCCCCCTCTGCAGGTCCTGCCGCCACCCCCCCTCCTGCACCCTTACCTTCAATCCTGGGATCCGCTACCCCATCTGCGGACTGGCTCGGGAGGGCGTCAGGAGGTAAGATGGGAGGGA
>NW_017330368.1:0-206 GCF_000935625.1 Nanorana parkeri | reverse complement strand
TTGTCTTTTCCAAAATTGTGCAAACAAAAGAAACCTGCCAGTATTTCTAGGCAATTTTTATGATGCAGTGTCTCTTCTGGTGACCATTTCCCCACTGTACACCTGATCCGGCAGCAGGCCCCCAACCCTTCTGACTCGTGTTGGACTATCACTACAGCTGGGAAACAGGTGAATATGGCTTTCCCATTCAACAATTGCAGATGGTA
>NW_017330367.1:0-206 GCF_000935625.1 Nanorana parkeri | reverse complement strand
CGAAGTGTTGCGCAATTTGTTGGTGGCATAGCAATCCCGAACAATCATCATCATCATCATCATCATAATTTCCTGTTATGTATTATGTGATAATGAAAATTAATCTGACATCAACCAGTACCGCGCCTTTAAGGCACCTTTAAGCTCAGAGGAACTACAAGTCCCAGCATACCCTGAGCCACCCGCGGCTCGGCTGGCTCGATAAG
>NW_017330366.1:0-206 GCF_000935625.1 Nanorana parkeri | reverse complement strand
CTTTATAAAAATACATATCATCTGAACAATTGCACCTTAATCACAGATGCTGACTATGGGGGATGCTTCTAATAAGGGGTGTAGAGTGCGCACTGCTGGCATGATTGTGTTGCCAGCCAGGGCCGCCCCTACCTTTTCTGCTACGTGAGGCGGCCAGACGAAGAGTGCCGAGCTGTCAACAGGGTGGGAGGGGGGGAGCTGTCAGG
>NW_017330365.1:0-206 GCF_000935625.1 Nanorana parkeri | reverse complement strand
GAATCTTATATTCCTGCACCTGCTGCATTTGAAAAAGAGGGTTATGATAATATAACTGAGTTTAGAAAGAAAAAATTATTGGATCGTGCTTCAAAGTTGAAACTACAGATCCATGATCAATTAATGAAGATTTTAAAAGACGTTCCAGCATACGATCCAAAGGCGGATGCATTCCATAATGCAGACATCTTTGAATCGTATACAGA
>NW_017330364.1:0-206 GCF_000935625.1 Nanorana parkeri | reverse complement strand
GAGCAGCCGATTTTGAGAAATTTATTTTAAAGTTGGAGAGGTAGGTGTATCGATCCAACTCTTGTAGAAGAATTGGGAGGGATGAACAAGGATCAGATATGAAGAATATCAAGTCGTCTGCAAAGGCAGCTACTTTGTGCTCACCTGAGCGTTTCGATAGGCCAGGGAAGGTGGAAAGGGATCGTATGCGGCATAGGAAAGGTTCA
>NW_017330363.1:0-206 GCF_000935625.1 Nanorana parkeri | reverse complement strand
GTGCATGTGTTTAGGTTAGTAAATCACCCCCAGTGACTCAGGTGCTTCTACTGTGTAGCCTGATTTCTGACAGCTCTGTTTAAGTATCACAAAATAGATGCATTGTTTGGATAAATAGACATAAGAATCTTTAAACCATCTTCTGATGAGGTGGCAAATCCAGTAAATCTTAGGACTTTAACATCTTTAAAGTATTTATTGTTTGA
>NW_017330362.1:0-206 GCF_000935625.1 Nanorana parkeri | reverse complement strand
GCCGTCTTCTGCCCGCAGCGGTGGTGGATCCCGACGGCAGGATTTACATCCGCAACTGGCAAGGTGGCATCCTGTCCGGAGGCTTCGAGAAGAACCCCAAACCCATCTTCACCGAAGGGCGCAGCCAGCTGGAGATCCAGAACCTGCAGGAGGACTGGGACCACTTCGGTAAATCCGGTGGAAGGGACCCCCCACCCCCCGGAGAG
>NW_017330361.1:0-206 GCF_000935625.1 Nanorana parkeri | reverse complement strand
TGTGATCCGACACGCCGTTCAAGGCCAGGACCCGGAAGGCGTAGGTAACTCGGGGGCGGAGCGCCGACACTCGGATCCTGCGCTCCGTTAACTTTTGTGGGCGGGGCAGGAAGGACAGGCGGCTGCAAGTGATGCAGGGGACCCCACTAGCGCACTCCAAGCACTGCACCTCATAGTACAGGTCCAGCCGGCCGCCGGCGTCGAGG
>NW_017330360.1:0-206 GCF_000935625.1 Nanorana parkeri | reverse complement strand
TTAAGCTGCAAAATTATGCAAGAAAGTGTAAATTCCTTGTGTGTAGTCATGGTGTGTTAGTTTTTCCTTTTACTTTAACCACTGAGGGCCACAGATAAGGAACAAGAGGGCCACTTGTGACCCATAAAATGCTAGTTTGACGCGCCTGGTTTAAAAGCAAAAAGTCATATACAGGGTTATTCACAAAAAGGTGAAGAGTTTGGAGA
>NW_017330359.1:0-206 GCF_000935625.1 Nanorana parkeri | reverse complement strand
GTTTTCTATTGGCCGGCGGTTCTGCTGCCGTCAAATAAAAAGAAAAAAAAACACTCCCGGGCGCTCTGGGTGTCTCCCGCTCCTGGCCGGCCAGGAGAGAAACACTGTTTTTTTCCCCCCTTTATTCTGACACGGAGGTGTGTCAGAATAGAAAAAAACATTTTTTTTTTGCCCATAGGAATGCATTGCTAGATTCTTATTGGCTA
>NW_017330358.1:0-206 GCF_000935625.1 Nanorana parkeri | reverse complement strand
GTACATGATAGGGGCAGGGGGGCCTAATAGTACATGTCATGTGTAGAGGCGTAACTACAGCTCATCATGGGGCCCCATAGCAAAAATGTGATAGTGGGGGGCCCTGACGACCTCTCTGAGCTCTGACTAATGACTCCCAGATCTCAATGACACCTCTTGTGCATCTGACGTCAGCCTTCCTACACTGTAGACTTTACAGAGGATAT
>NW_017330357.1:0-206 GCF_000935625.1 Nanorana parkeri | reverse complement strand
TCAGCACACAAAACGGACGTCATGTGAACAGGCCCTAAGGCAGAGAGTAGCACATGAGAAACATTTCTAACTTATTAAAGTAATAGCAGGCATTTTATAGAGTTTACTTTCAGACAGGACTTTTATTTTTAAAATGCTTATTCTATCTACACAGTGGGGGGAATTCTTAAAAACTGGAGCAGACAAAATCTGGAGCAGTTGTCCAT
>NW_017330356.1:0-206 GCF_000935625.1 Nanorana parkeri | reverse complement strand
GGGCAGGCTGGACAGCACCCCAACCAGGACTAATCCATGGCAGGAACCAGACTAAGCACATGGCAACTCCTCTGAGTAGGTAAGCACCTACCCAGCATGCACCACTGGCCACAAACCACCAGGTTTTGTCTGGTAAGCCCCCCACACACTCATAATGTCCTTCATTGGTTGTCCCACACTCCACCCCACTCAGGCAGGTACAATCA
>NW_017330355.1:0-206 GCF_000935625.1 Nanorana parkeri | reverse complement strand
CACCAACCCGCCAAAAATCGTATGATTTTCAGCAGGTTTTCTAGCTTGCTTGGAAGACGACAGTCGTATGACCTTACAGTAGAAGGGGTCGCACGCTGCCCAAACACCTGGCGATTATCATACGATCGTGGGACCACCCACGATTATCGTACGATAATCGGCAGTTGTATGGACACTTTTAGTGTATGTGTATATTAGGCCCCATT
>NW_017330354.1:0-206 GCF_000935625.1 Nanorana parkeri | reverse complement strand
AAAATGTGGAGAGAAAGCCGAGGCCGGTAAATATGTTCAGTTTGAAGAACTTACATACCGGAGGAGGGGCCAGTCAGGTACATTTCAGGGAATGTGAATATTAATGGGACTTCCTGGATTAAGAGGACAAAATATAATATTATTATAAGTGGAAGAAAAGGGAAGGAAATGGGCAATAGTAAATAGAATAAAGATAGATAGAAAAG
>NW_017330353.1:0-206 GCF_000935625.1 Nanorana parkeri | reverse complement strand
CAATGTTAGTCCTTTCATTTGGTTATATGTCCTTTCTTATGGGCTTTGCATTCGATCTGTTCCGGTACTCCAGAATATTTCGTTCTCTCCATCCTCCCACTCTCAGTTTGACTCATTCTATACCTCCTTCCATACCATACTGTATCTTCCATTCCCACCACATTGATACATTTCCAATATTTGTATGTACAGGACATTTACCCTAT
>NW_017330352.1:0-206 GCF_000935625.1 Nanorana parkeri | reverse complement strand
GCCAGACTGGACTCGCTGGAGGAAGGGGATAGGCGCACGGGGGAACGCCTTCAACAGGTAGACCGCACCTCGCTGACACAGCAGGCACGCCTGATACAGCTACAGCTCCGGCTGGAGGACTCTGAAGACCGAAACCGCCGCAACAACTTGCGGTTGCGGGGTATCCCCGAGGCGACCGCCGGTGCTGACCTGCGGGCGGCAGTGAT
>NW_017330351.1:0-206 GCF_000935625.1 Nanorana parkeri | reverse complement strand
AGCTACATACTCTGTTGCTCTGGGTTCGCCGCCCGATATCTACAGGGTCTCAGGTGGGCTTTGCGGGCTCTCACCAGGGGTCCAGAGAGTTTCACAGGTGCGTGTGTGTGTGCAGCAGAGGTGGTTCCCTAATTAAGCTCTCTAATTAAGCTAGGTGGCTAATGTGGGCCGCCAGGTGGTCAGTGCGGGCTCTCTGCTCCAAAACA
>NW_017330350.1:0-206 GCF_000935625.1 Nanorana parkeri | reverse complement strand
TGTGCGAAATGCGATTTAGTCGGTGAGTTCTGCATATAAATGTTGGACAGCTCAAAATATTGTAAATGTATCGTTAGCATCCGACCCTCGTCATCCGCCTTGACCTTTACCACCCGGTAGGGGAGCCTCTTATGCAACAGGATCACCACCCCCGCTCTACGACCGTCTGAGGGGGAGCCAAAAGCTTCACCGACCCAGAGTTTTTT
>NW_017330349.1:0-206 GCF_000935625.1 Nanorana parkeri | reverse complement strand
TGCCCCCTGGGCTAAAAGTTGCCAGTCAGCCCCTGGCTTGGGAACAGATTACATCACTAATACCCAATTGGAAAAACAATAATTGTAAGAAAAATATGTTTAACTAATCAATGTAAGATGTTTTTTGGAGCTGCATGCTGAGGTGATTTGTACTGAAAGGAGGTACCTTAATGCATAGAATGTGTAAATATTAAAGTAATATACAG
>NW_017330348.1:0-206 GCF_000935625.1 Nanorana parkeri | reverse complement strand
GCTATTGCACTTTAAAATAACAAATAACAGGCTGGCTATTGCTCCAAGCCACTGCTTGCTGTGTTGACATTCAGCTGCCTCAGACCCCTAATGTCACCTTAAGGAGAACCTGTCACTTCCAATGTACCATCACATAGGGGGCTTGTGATCCCCCATGTGATAGCAATGAAGTAAAAAATGAAATTACATTAAAAATTCCCCTCCAA
>NW_017330347.1:0-206 GCF_000935625.1 Nanorana parkeri | reverse complement strand
GCCCGCGGCCCGAAGCGCCGGACCCGGGATACACTATGACATCCCTTTAGTTGGGACTCGCTACCCGTAGCCCACCACTGTACCCCACATAGGATTTTGGCTCTGCCCCGACCCCCGCGGTTCTTTGACTCTTCCTGGGGGTCGGTGGAGACCCGATCGGCTGGCTACCCAGCCCCTTCATAGCAGTACTAACAGTTGCTTAGCAA
>NW_017330346.1:0-206 GCF_000935625.1 Nanorana parkeri | reverse complement strand
TGGAGTAAATGGATTACAAGCTCCTACTACACACAGTGACCATATATTTTTCATAGAATTGCATGAGTTATTTATTTATTTCTACTTTTTTGTTTCTTAGTTTAATTTTTTTTTTATTGTTTGTCTGATACAAGTGTCTCTGAACTCAAAGGGTCTTACATAATGTGTCCCAATCGCTACATAGCAGCTAAGACTTAGACCCCAAT
>NW_017330345.1:0-206 GCF_000935625.1 Nanorana parkeri | reverse complement strand
GGAAAAGTTGCGGCATCTGGAGCCTCTCATCCCTGCCTGGATCTGTGAGTCCATTAAACCTCGCTGCTGTCCCCCGCTTGTAGGGGCTGTGGCAACGGGGATAAAAAAAAAATCTTCAGGGTTGGGGGGTGGGGTGGGGCGGAGGAGCAAGCGTCGGCTGGCGGTTAGAAGCCACAAGTTTCAGGATGGCTGAGCGGTGAGGAGAA
>NW_017330344.1:0-206 GCF_000935625.1 Nanorana parkeri | reverse complement strand
TATATAGCTCTGACATATACCGCAGTGCAGTACAGAGAACAGTGAACTGAATACAGTGTCCCGCGCTGCCGGGATGTTCTGCTGACCATTGAGCCATGCTGTGGTTTACTCGCTCTCCTGAGCTGTTTGGCTTTTATCGCCCTTATCTCGCGGTTTTGCGCGGCGGCGGAGCGTATTGTTGCAGATTTGTATTTTAGACGGAGAGG
>NW_017330343.1:0-206 GCF_000935625.1 Nanorana parkeri | reverse complement strand
GTTTGTTTTGCTGTCTGTTCCTGTTGTTCAGAAGATTAAAAAAATGTTTATTTAAAATGACACACCAAAAGTTTTTTTAATCTATTTTTAATTTTATTTTATAAACTGAATTTTGTTTGCCTTTTTAATTTTTATTTATTTAACTTTTTTTAACTTTTTTTAACTTTTTTTTTAATTTTTTTGTATTTTTATTTTTAAAAAATGTT
>NW_017330342.1:0-206 GCF_000935625.1 Nanorana parkeri | reverse complement strand
ACTGGATCCTCCTTCTCCAGATAGGTGTTTGCCCAGGCTCTGGGCTCGCCCCTGAGATAGGAGATCATAGTGAGCACTTTCACCCTGTCAGTTGGATAGGTCTTTGGTTTTAATTCAAACATTAATTTGCAAGCGTTCAGGAAATCACGAAACGTTTTCCGATCACCAGTAAAAAGTTCCGGAGGACTGACCTTTGGCTCAGGTCC
>NW_017330341.1:0-206 GCF_000935625.1 Nanorana parkeri | reverse complement strand
TAATATTTCACCAAGATTTGATACCACTCAATCACAACAAGACTGAGCGAAACGCACTTTCACTATCGATTCCTTACGGGTGGAGCGCATTTGGTATCACTCCGCCTGTGACAGGAGGCGGCGCTATAGAGGAAGCATCGGCTTATGTGGCTCTACTCCCTCCGATGCCACCTCGCTTCCTCTAGCGCTGGCTTCATTGGCACCGC
>NW_017330340.1:0-206 GCF_000935625.1 Nanorana parkeri | reverse complement strand
AGGCGGCAGGATTTGGATAGTGATTGGATGTGGGGCAGAAATGTGAAGTCTGAATCCAGGATGACACCTAGCACATTGGCATGGGAGGAGGGCTGGATAGTTGTCTTATTAATCTCAAGGGAAAAGTTGGGAGGAAGATGCACGGACAGGATGAAATATCATGACCTCAGTTTTTGACAGATTGAGTTTTAAGAAGTGTTGTGACA
>NW_017330339.1:0-206 GCF_000935625.1 Nanorana parkeri | reverse complement strand
GGGTAGGGAAGGTTAGGAACAGGTCAAACTTTCAAACAAATAGTATTAAATGTCAGTTTTAAAACAATGTCACACATCATGTTATATCCATAACATTACAATCATAGACTAGAGGTTGCCCCTGAGCCATGAGCCATCTTGTGACAACACTCTGACAATGAATGTTTATCATAGTAAGCAATAAAGTAGAGCCCTACTTCTAGCTG
>NW_017330338.1:0-206 GCF_000935625.1 Nanorana parkeri | reverse complement strand
GAGGACCTGTCTGTGTAAATTGGCTATCACATAGGGGGCTTATCATCCCCCTATGTGATAACAATAAAGTTAAATGTAAAAAAAAAAAACCCTAAGTCCCCCGACCCCGCATACACACAAGTCGGGTGCGCCTATGTGGGGAAACAACGATTGCGCCGTTGGAGGTTTGGGAAGGTGGCCATTGGGTGATGGGTGTGTCTTTGGGA
>NW_017330337.1:0-206 GCF_000935625.1 Nanorana parkeri | reverse complement strand
GGATGATTTTCTGCTCGTAGAATCTCCTGACAGGGTGCCTCAGGACTTTGACGCATTTTAGATAATGCAAGACACTTGGTGTCCCCGTGGCAGCACTCAAGGTAGAGGGTCCCCTCAGAACTCTAACCTTTTTTGGGTATCATTTCAGATACAGCTACCATGCAAGCTATAACTAGCCCATTAATCCTCATTTTTAAGGACTCCTT
>NW_017330336.1:0-206 GCF_000935625.1 Nanorana parkeri | reverse complement strand
TGACTAGACTTGCACTACAGCGCCATCTAGTGCTCAAAAGATAATACTACATGTCTGTCAGTGGAACAAGTTAGCATGCTGTTGAATTTCCAACACCCCTTCTCAACAGCGTATGCGTTGCTATATGACATTTAGCTTCTCTGTGACCAGGGTTGGCCTTAGGATTTTAGGCGCCCTGTGCGGGAAAGCTTTACAGCGCCCCTCAG
>NW_017330335.1:0-206 GCF_000935625.1 Nanorana parkeri | reverse complement strand
TTCAGGAATGACAAATAAAATGATCATATGTCCTATAAGAAAGGTGCACCCCTACCCGGGTATATGTATATATATGCAGTCACTTTATTTGGATACCTCCAAATGTGGATTGCAGCAAAGTCCATTTGCAGGGGCCCCTGGTGAGATTATTGTTAGGCAGAGTCTAATCCGGCTTGAGAAGACGCAATGCTGGAGCAGCAGCAGAT
>NW_017330334.1:0-206 GCF_000935625.1 Nanorana parkeri | reverse complement strand
CAGCAAACATCCAGAAGGAGGGTCTCATTCAATTTCCAGGAATAAGAGGACCTGCTCGTGTTCGGTATTGTAAGGGTTAGGGAGACAGGGGAGTGGTCAGACCAAATTTGCGCACCTATCGACGTGTCGGGTGCCCAAGAGAGGAGATGGTGAGAGATGAGGAAAAAGTCTATCCTGCTGTATGATCTGTGGGGGCCAGAATAGCA
>NW_017330333.1:0-206 GCF_000935625.1 Nanorana parkeri | reverse complement strand
GCAAAGGTGGGGTCTCCCACCACTGGGGTCAGCAGTGATGGAAAAGCCGAATCTGAGAGTACCGTGGGCGACATTTTTAGTATGCGGATTGTGGTTCCTATTAGGGGATGTTGAAGAATTGCTCTAGGCAATGGCTGTGTCGTCCACAGAAGGCCCGCCAGTGGCAGAGTTGAACTAGCCTGTTCAAGTTGCAACCACCGCTTGTC
>NW_017330332.1:0-206 GCF_000935625.1 Nanorana parkeri | reverse complement strand
CTTATCACTTAACTCCCCCGGGCCCCGTTCCTCCTCACCCTGTTATCACTTAACTCCCCGGGCCCCGTTCCTCCTCACCCTCCAGGACCAGAGTGTTTTTTTGTTTTTAATTGTTTCAGCTCTTCAAATGTTATCTTGTAGGATTTATATCGGGCCGCCACACATATATTTCTTGGGATAGAGACGGCGTCCATATAATAGCAGAT
>NW_017330331.1:0-206 GCF_000935625.1 Nanorana parkeri | reverse complement strand
CGGCTGCCTACAGCAGCTTAGTGAATAGACCCCTATATAAAGAGGTCAGCTGTGTGATCAGAGGACATTTTTTATGGCACAATGAGCAAATTCACCTAAATACTTTTGGTTAAAATTTGCACAATTACCGCTGATGAAGCCAGAAAATCAGTGATCGTCGAACTTGGGCATGGGTTTTGGGTAGGGGATGCACCGATATATCGGCC
>NW_017330330.1:0-206 GCF_000935625.1 Nanorana parkeri | reverse complement strand
TTGGTTGCGGTCAGTCAGGCTTCTCCTCTGTCTTCCAGATTTCGGGGGGTCCCTCGACCTGGTCGTCTCCGAACCCAAGTCCATGGCGGACTTCAGCCGAGGAGCGCAGTACATCTGCAAGCCGAGGAAGCGGAAGGGTCAGCCGGTGAGGTACGTGGCGGGCAACGCGGCCTCGGACGGAGATACCACGGACTCCGAAGGCCGGG
>NW_017330329.1:0-206 GCF_000935625.1 Nanorana parkeri | reverse complement strand
GTCCCATGAGGCATTGCAAGACTGACAGGCACAGGTATGACTCCCAGAGGCATGATGGGATTTGTGGAGTGCTGAGGTTGCCTACCCATGCTCTATAGAATGCACTGCAAAGAGAAAGAGGCTACAGACGAATCCAGAAGCAGAGCAGGCCTTCTCGTCCAACAGCAGTACCTGACATCACAAATGCGCTTCTGGAAGAATGGTCA
>NW_017330328.1:0-206 GCF_000935625.1 Nanorana parkeri | reverse complement strand
ACCGAGTTAAAAGTTTATAACCTTTTTCTTGAGCCGAGCAGGCCACTGAGAGCTTATGAGTAGTTACACAAGCGGTTCGAATCTCTTCATCAGTAAGGGTAATCCCCAGGTCCTTCTCCCATCTGGATATGAACGACAAGCGTCCCTGGAAGCGCATCGGGAGTAGCTGACGGTAAAGGAGAGAGATAACATGGGTAGGTGGGTCA
>NW_017330327.1:0-206 GCF_000935625.1 Nanorana parkeri | reverse complement strand
CTGTTTTGTACCCGGACTTACATACCCCCGAGGATGTACTCGCTTGTGCTACGACTGCGCAGATGGCGCCGGGAATCCGTGAAGATCCTCCTGGGCACTCCGCCTATGCCATCTAGCTAACGACTGCCTTGTACTGTTGGAAGATGCCTCCACTCTCCCTGTGCCCCCCTGGAAGGCGTATGGGGTCACGTGAGCTGACAGCACAT
>NW_017330326.1:0-206 GCF_000935625.1 Nanorana parkeri | reverse complement strand
ACAAACTAGTAGTGCCATCACTGGAGCCTTTTTTTTTAATCGATTAATCTAACTTAATAATCGGCTAATTGATTTTGAAAATAATCGTTAGCTGCAACCCTACTCAGGAGGGCTGTGGGGAGTCTCAGGCGGGCTGTGCGGGGCCTCAGGTGTGCTGTGCGGGGCCTCAGGTGGGCTGTGCGGGGTCTCAGGTAGGCTGTGCGGGG
>NW_017330325.1:0-206 GCF_000935625.1 Nanorana parkeri | reverse complement strand
CCTGGTTTAAGGTTAAGGATAGCACCTAATATTTCTTCCTGAGTGAAGGGGCGGCTGATGGCTAATTTGGCGTCTTCAGATAGAGTGGGCAGAGGGGTAGATTGAATATAATGGAGAATATCAGAATGTATCGGTGGGGAGAGAGACGTGGCAGGTTGCTTGTGTAGATTGTATAGGTCCGAGTAATAGGAGTGAAAGGCCTTCGC
>NW_017330324.1:0-206 GCF_000935625.1 Nanorana parkeri | reverse complement strand
GGAGGTGGATGATGATTGGAGGTGGATGATGTCGGATGATTTGAGGTTTGAGAATAACTTTGTGATTTGATCTTAGTTCTGACAATCCGCTTTGTTGTTTTGTGTTTGAGAATTACAACAATGTGACGACTACGAGTTTTTTGTTTACAGTCTGGAATCTTTCAGTGATTAGATATATACATTGTAACTATGATACGGCATAGGAT
>NW_017330323.1:0-206 GCF_000935625.1 Nanorana parkeri | reverse complement strand
GAGTGAAAAGCACTCACCTCATAGTTCTCCTTTAAATGCAGCAAAAAAAAAGTGCGTCCTGGCCCCTTCCCCACAAACCAGGCAGGTTTGTGTTGTGTGGCCATCCATCCGGTACTGTGTATATATTAGGACTGGATGGATAAAAATATAAATCCTTTGGCAGGTAAAACGGCTGCCTTAGATGCATTTTATTTGTGTATTTGTAA
>NW_017330322.1:0-206 GCF_000935625.1 Nanorana parkeri | reverse complement strand
GGTTTTTGCGATACAAAGAATTCAAATAAACAACAGAAACATTCGTGTGGGGGAGCATCAAAATGCCCGTGTAACGGGCGGCATACAATAGTAGGTGTAAGTACAATGGAAGGGGAACTGAAGGGTGGGGGGGGAGGAGAAGGGTAGTGCGATTTTTTGCCTAGTTGCAATAAAAGGCCAGAGATAGCTTATGATGGAGGAAATTG
>NW_017330321.1:0-206 GCF_000935625.1 Nanorana parkeri | reverse complement strand
GGGTGGTAAGGGTGGGGTGGTAGTGAAATTCCAAGTTGACCCGGGTGGTAAGGGTGGGGTGGTAGTGAAATTCCAAGTCGACCTGGGTGTTAAGGGGGGGTGTTAGTGAAATTCCAAGTTGACCCGAGTGGTAAGGGGGGATGTCAGTGAAATTCCAAGTTGACTCGGGTGGTAAGGGGCGGGTGTTAGTGAAATTCCAAGTTGAC
>NW_017330320.1:0-206 GCF_000935625.1 Nanorana parkeri | reverse complement strand
CCCAGCTTCCCACGTGGATGACGTCACTGCGTCTCAATGCTGCCTCCTGAGCATTTGGAATAAAGCAAGAATGCACTCTTGCAATGGAATTGGTCACATTCTTGTGTGGATCGAGTGCCCAGCTACTCCAGGAGGCAGCAGTATGGCACAGTGATACCAACTGCACCATGGGAAGCTGGGACAGAGGTGAGTATTGTTTTTGCTTT
>NW_017330319.1:0-206 GCF_000935625.1 Nanorana parkeri | reverse complement strand
GCTCGGGCCATATGAATCGCTGTTAGATATCGGTGAGGATCCGGGAATGGTCCCCCCTTGATTTAGGCAAGGCGAGCAAGGCCTTGCTCAAATGGTGGGCGCCTTGGGACCCTAAGAAGGCAGTGAACTCTTGTCTAACCTGTTTGAGGAAGGAGGCTGGGATTAAAACTGGGAGCATCTGCAGAAGGTAAAGCAGCCGTGGAAGG
>NW_017330318.1:0-206 GCF_000935625.1 Nanorana parkeri | reverse complement strand
ATTGGATTGAGATCTGGAGAATCTGGAGACCAAGTCAACACGTCAAACTCCTTGTTGTGTTCCTCAAACCATTCTTAAACCATTATTGCAGTGTGGCAGGGCGCACTATCCTGCTAAAAGAGGTCGCTGGCATCAGGGAATACCGTTTCCATGAAGGGGGTGTATTTGGTCAGCAACAATGTTTAGGTAGGTGGTCAAAGTAACAT
>NW_017330317.1:0-206 GCF_000935625.1 Nanorana parkeri | reverse complement strand
CATCACCAAGATGGCCGCCAGCAGGTATCAGAAGATCTCCGTGCGTGTGCGATGACGTCTCGGCGGAGTGACACCCGGGTGTCACCCAGCCTCAGGACGCCCCTGACAGATGTAAAATACAAGTTCTCCTTTGTAATATAAGATGATTGTAACTGGACATGTCATTGAATGTGGCTTAAGAACATATTCCACTTTTCTTCTCCCTG
>NW_017330316.1:0-206 GCF_000935625.1 Nanorana parkeri | reverse complement strand
CTTAGGGTGACGGGAGGACGCTAGTTTGTGTCCTGCCGTTAGCCTAAGGAAAACGATGGGGAAAAGCCCTAACCCCATAGTTCTCCTTTAATCACTGATAACACTAAACTGATGAACAGAAAAAGCGGTTTAATCGTCGCCTATGGGGGTTTTTTTGCGATTTTTCGGGCGCACACAATTTTAAGGCTTGACATGTTTGGTGTCTA
>NW_017330315.1:0-206 GCF_000935625.1 Nanorana parkeri | reverse complement strand
CCACTGACCCTCCCATCGAGTCCGTCCACTGGCTGTCCCACCGGGTGCTTCAGTGCACCCACTTTTATTTTGCCACTCTTACAACCTAATATATAAAATTGAATCTAACACTAGCGGCGCTCCCTTATCACTGACACTGACCGCACTCCCTTATCACTGACACTGACCGCACTCCCTTTTCACTAACACTAACCACACTCCCTTTT
>NW_017330314.1:0-206 GCF_000935625.1 Nanorana parkeri | reverse complement strand
CCGTACGCCGTACGTCCTTGGCAGCGAAAGGGTTAATGGTATCCTAGATCAGTGGTTCTCAACTCGTGGGTCGCGAGCCCTTCTGCAGTGGGTCGCGGCGCCATCACGGCAATCACGGGTCGCGGCGCATTTACGGCAGGCTTGTATTAACCTCTTGCCCTCCCCCCAATTTTTTTCTGCTCGCGCGCGCCCCCTAGCGGGCACGC
>NW_017330313.1:0-206 GCF_000935625.1 Nanorana parkeri | reverse complement strand
GGAAAGTGTTTTCCAGCTGGTACAGCAGTCAGGGTAGGCCTATTTAAATAGGTGCGGTGCGATCAAAATAGTGCTTGTAGGATTTTTATCGCACAGAACCGGACCGCAGGCACGATGTGCCTTGCGATCGCATTGCGGCCAGAGGGCGTGGCTACGGCGTCATTTACTTGAATGGCCCGCCACGCCCCCTCCTGCGCCACTAAAAA
>NW_017330312.1:0-206 GCF_000935625.1 Nanorana parkeri | reverse complement strand
GCACATACTCTACTGGCCCGTAAACTACGTGAAGAGGCTAACGGCAAGGGACTGACGGCAATTAGGGACATAGGAGGTACACTGCAACAACACCCGGACGTAATTGCCAAAGTTTTTAGAGACTTTTACAATGATCTCTATAATTTAAAAGACACTGCTTTTATAACGACAGATGCGCATTTGACGACTCGTGTCCAGAATTATCT
>NW_017330311.1:0-206 GCF_000935625.1 Nanorana parkeri | reverse complement strand
GCTAGCTCCGCCCAACTGTTTCCTATTGGTCAGCACCTGCTAGTCCTGGCCATTGAATAACAACTGGGCGGAGCCGGCCGTGATGTCAGGGCCGGTTCCGCCCAGTTGTTATTGTTTAATGACCGATCAGCGTCCGCGGGTCATTTGGGGACGCTGATCTGTCATGATCACGGCTGGCTCCGCCCAGCTGTCATTTGCAGGGAGAA
>NW_017330310.1:0-206 GCF_000935625.1 Nanorana parkeri | reverse complement strand
CTCACCATGAGGTTCACATGGGTGTGCCGTCATCGACGTCCCGGTCTCTGTGGTGGGGGCTTGCTCCTGTGGATTGCTCTGGGTATGATCGAAGTGTGTGCTGGCTCCGTCGGGTTGCTGGAGGGCCGCTGATGAGGTGGTAGAGGCGTCCGTTGGTGCCTGGTGTTGTGCCCTCTTTTGCAGTTCCCCATCAGGTCCATCAGCAG
>NW_017330309.1:0-206 GCF_000935625.1 Nanorana parkeri | reverse complement strand
CCGGGAGAGTGGAACCGAGCGAGCAGGGGCTCGTTACACATTTCGAATGAACCTTTGTTGTTAAATGTCAACCTAAAAAAAAAGCATGGCGTCCCCTATCCAATTCCCCAAGGCCGTTTAGGTTCTGTAGGAATGTTAGGAGGGACCCTCAATGTCAAAAAAAAATTTTTTTAAGCGTAAGGTTTCCCTACAATGCCATACCAGAC
>NW_017330308.1:0-206 GCF_000935625.1 Nanorana parkeri | reverse complement strand
GTATGTGTTTCGTTTTGGGATTCGGATCGGATTCGTAGATCGGATTCGGAATTCGGAATCCAACACGCAGTTGCAGGGAGAGTGACTGTTATATGCAGCACGCGGAATCCAACACGCAGGGTGCAGCATGTGTCCCCCCGTCCCCCAG
Source organism: Nanorana parkeri (assembly GCF_000935625.1). NCBI lineage: Eukaryota > Metazoa > Chordata > Amphibia > Anura > Dicroglossidae > Nanorana > Nanorana parkeri. The sequence continues at coordinate 58 of NW_017330308.1, read as the reverse complement.
GCCCACCAGCCCTGCTGTTGCCATTTTAACAAAGCTGTGGTGTCTCCTAGTTTGGCAG
>NW_017330307.1:0-206 GCF_000935625.1 Nanorana parkeri | reverse complement strand
GGAAGCCGGGCAGCGAGTCATTACACGCCCCCCGGCTTTCTTATTGGCCAGAAAGACGGCTTCATGCTCCCTCGTCACTGACGCATTACCTGGCTTCCTTATTGGCCTGCTTCTCGACCAATCAGAAAGCCGGGCTACGCGTCATTACATGGCGCCCGGCTCCCTGATTGGCCAGAAAGCCAGCTCCTTGATCCCTCGTCATCAGG
>NW_017330306.1:0-206 GCF_000935625.1 Nanorana parkeri | reverse complement strand
GAGGTGCAGGAAATTAAGCAGCAAGTGACTTCCCTAGATGGCAGGGTCACTGCTGTAGAAGCCACCACATCTGATATTGGATCCAGGGTGGCAGCATTAGAATCTATCCATTTGGCCACCCAACAACGCCTGACTAATGTATTCTTACAGCAGGATGACGCTGAGAACAGAAGTCGCCGCAACAATGTTAGACTGAAGGGCATACC
>NW_017330305.1:0-206 GCF_000935625.1 Nanorana parkeri | reverse complement strand
AGATCAAAGCTGAATCTCTTTTATTGCTGAAGCTTCAGGGACAGAAGGTCGGGGGTCAGGTACATCCAGGATGAGGTAGACTCCTTTAGAAATTAGAACACAGTAACTGTGGCCATTACAGACTTGGACCTTTAAGCCAGACCTTCAATCTGTCCAGAAAGCATCAGGCAAAGCAGCACTTCAGAAGTCCTCGTCTATGTCCATCT
>NW_017330304.1:0-206 GCF_000935625.1 Nanorana parkeri | reverse complement strand
TCCCATGCTGTGTGTATGTGTGTGCTGGAGGGGGAGGCTCTGCTCAGGGCCGGATTTACTCCCCCAAGGCCAGGTTCTGCTATGCGCCCCCTCCCCGCACCCCCCCACCCCCCCCCATCAACGGAGAATGACAACCGGATGGCAGGGGCAGGAGGGTTAGTTTTAATTTATTTTTATTGTTTCTTTCTTTTTTATCACTTTTTTAA
>NW_017330303.1:0-206 GCF_000935625.1 Nanorana parkeri | reverse complement strand
GTGCCATCGCGCCGTAGGAAGCCAGTGCATGCTTGACAGAAGGATGGAGGCCGGGTCCTGCAGCACCAGTCCATAGGTGGAGGAGGCCGGGGACCAATCAGCAGGTAATATGATCACACTGCTGCTAAAGGGACCCTGCACAGCCCAACTGAGAGTCTCGGGTGTGCTGTGCAGGATCTGTGGTGGGGTCTATGTTGGGCAGAGCC
>NW_017330302.1:0-206 GCF_000935625.1 Nanorana parkeri | reverse complement strand
CAATAGTGTTGTCCCAATGCTTTTCAATGGGAAAAATCGTTGTTGTTGTTTTTTTTTCTTCTATTCTGACATGCTCGTGTCAGAATAAAGAAAAAAAAGACACCGCGGTGTTTCTCTCCTTGGCGGCCGGGAGCGGGAGCGTAAGATCACGGCTGGCTCCGCCCCGCTGTCAGAAGCCAGCTTCGGCTTTCAGCACGGCTCAGCCG
>NW_017330301.1:0-206 GCF_000935625.1 Nanorana parkeri | reverse complement strand
CGCAACTTTTTATCACACGGAATGCATCAATAACAGCTGCATTCTTTTTTGTATCTAACTACCCCCCGTTTTCCATCCACCTGTCTCTCAAATCAAATTTTAAATAAATATAGAATACAATAAAGACCGAGGTCTCTCGTTTTTAATATCCACATCCAGTCCCAAAACTTATAATCCCTCTTTTTACATAGTGGATTTCCATAACC
>NW_017330300.1:0-206 GCF_000935625.1 Nanorana parkeri | reverse complement strand
CAGAATTTAATTTTTTGAGGTGACGGAGCACCATCATGCGTTTAGCTGGTGAGCGGAGCCCGTTGGTGTTCCAGGAGATCACTCGGAGATCATGAGACATGAATATCCCAACACAAGAAAAATGACAGTGTGTAATTTTATCAGTATAGATTCACAAGTGAACGCAGATGTCCCCCTGAGAAGCGATAACAGAACAACCCAAGACA
>NW_017330299.1:0-206 GCF_000935625.1 Nanorana parkeri | reverse complement strand
TTCTCCTGCCTTCTCCAAATTCTTCACCTTTTTGTGAATAGACCTGTCTATGTTGCCATGTTTTTGAAAAATCCTGCTAGCTGCATCTTTTGTGCAGCTCTTGAGATAAAGCATATTATGGTAATGTCAATGGTAACACATTGAAAATTCACTGAAATGGCCATATTCTTTTTAACCCCTTCATGACTGAGGCCTTTTTTCCATTT
>NW_017330298.1:0-206 GCF_000935625.1 Nanorana parkeri | reverse complement strand
TGCTGCAGGAAAACACAAGTTCCTGACACAGGAATCCCTAATTACACCTAAAGATACAGGGGTGTACATGGGGCTTTATTGTGTGTATATTAGTGTGTGTATTGCTGGTTGTGGGTGTATGATTGTGTGTGTATTAGTGTGTGTGTGCACATGGGGGGTGGATATTTCTATGTGTGTGTATTTCTGTTTATGTGTGAGTGAATGTG
>NW_017330297.1:0-206 GCF_000935625.1 Nanorana parkeri | reverse complement strand
TAATGGGCGCAATCGTCGTTTTTGCGTGTAGGCACACCTAAGCATTTTTGCGCATCTATGTGGGGGTGGGGAACTTTAAAAAAACTTTTTGGGGTTTTTTTTGTTTTGTGTGTGTGTGTATATTTTATTTATTTTGTGAGCAATTTTTTTTAAACTTTTGTTTTACACTTAACTTTATTGTTACCACATAGGGTGCTAAGAAGTCC
>NW_017330296.1:0-206 GCF_000935625.1 Nanorana parkeri | reverse complement strand
TGATCATCCCTCACCGGTGGCCCTCTGCCCGGACTGGAGCTGCTGCTGCTTGTTGTTATTGAAAAACGTGGCCCTTCAGTTTTCCCAATTTTTGGGTTATAGAAAGAAGAAGAAATACAAAACTAAAAACGTAAAGGGACTTCCAGGGCTCAGCAGAGCTGAAATGTGGACCTCTGTCCAGGCTGGGGCTCCGATCCCTGACCAGT
>NW_017330295.1:0-206 GCF_000935625.1 Nanorana parkeri | reverse complement strand
AGAAGGCGATTCGACAGGGTCTTCGCAAACAACTTGAGGTCCACATTCAGTAGGGATATTGGCCTGTAGGAGGAACAGAGCTGTGGGTCTTTCCCGTCTTTTGGAATTACCGTGATATGTGCCGACAGTGCGCTTGTGGGTGGCGGATGGTCTTGGTCTATGGAATTGAATGATTTCAAGAAATGGGGGAGGAGAAGGTCCTGGAA
>NW_017330294.1:0-206 GCF_000935625.1 Nanorana parkeri | reverse complement strand
GTCCCTGTGTGTGTTGTAAAGTAGTCACCGCTCCATGCTCGGGGGTGAGGGGGGGTTGTGGAGGCAGAGTGTGTGTGTGTGTGTGGGGGGAGGGGGGGGTAGGCTCCCCTTTACTGCCATCACTGGTAGGGGTTGAGCCGGATTGTAAACAGAATAGTGGCACCGTAGGCCCCATTCACACTGAGCGATTTATCGCGCGATTTTTG
>NW_017330293.1:0-206 GCF_000935625.1 Nanorana parkeri | reverse complement strand
CTCCTCAGGACTTCTTTGATTTTTCCAATGATTGAAGATAAAAGTTTTTCTTCCAAAGCTTCTAGAGTTGATGTTATCTGGTATTTCTCAGTAATGTACTGACGGATCCAGCGTTTTAAAAAGACCTTATGATGATTAATGTACACTGAATAGCTTTCAAATTCCTTTTTCTTCAGCAAGTCCTCCAGAACAGCTAACTGAAAAGC
>NW_017330292.1:0-206 GCF_000935625.1 Nanorana parkeri | reverse complement strand
GTAGAGGGCCACCCGGTTGGGCCTTCTGAGGACCCCCTTGATGACCGAGCGGCCGCCGATCGCAGAGCCGCATCGGATGTCTCTGGAGAAAGAGGTTCTGCAGGGAGTTAGGAGGTTCTGCAGGAGTGTGAGGACACTCTCCTCTAAGCCTCCCCTCTTCTGTGTCTACACTCTAATGTCCCCCCCACAGAGACTGATGTGACTGT
>NW_017330291.1:0-206 GCF_000935625.1 Nanorana parkeri | reverse complement strand
GTCTTCTGGAGCTCCGCCCACCAGCCACTGGGAAGCCATTTTCACCCCTCCCATCCACCGCGCGAGGCTCCCAATCTGGCTGGGAGGGCGGAGTTGAATCTGGCTGGCAGGGCGAAGTTGAATCTGGCTGGGAGGATGGATCGTCAGGGGCAGATGGAGGAAGACGTAGTCAGCAACGGCTGGTCCTGCACGCTCCGGCCCGTGAG
>NW_017330290.1:0-206 GCF_000935625.1 Nanorana parkeri | reverse complement strand
TCCAGTAATTGTCAGGATTCCTACCAAATTAAAGGTGGGTGGGGATTCAAAGGGGGAAAAGATCCAGTATTTCCAGGGATCTATTATATTTGTGGGAACAAAGCTTATTATAAGTTGCCAGATCATTGGTATGGCACTTGTTATTTGGGTATTGTCTTTCCAAAGATCTATCACATAGATCGAGGGGTAAATGGAATCCATGAAAT
>NW_017330289.1:0-206 GCF_000935625.1 Nanorana parkeri | reverse complement strand
GCCCCCTTAATACGGCTGGTCCCCATCGGAGTGCCCCCTTATATGTCATGCTGGCACGTAGACAGACAGATATTTATCACCATCAGTTTATGGATCATTTTCTTGCAGTTTGCTTTTTCCATACAGTAGACTCCCGACCTGTCTGTACATAGATAGGAATGCATCACATTGGATTTCAACAATTAACAAGACAAACATGGCCGGCT
>NW_017330288.1:0-206 GCF_000935625.1 Nanorana parkeri | reverse complement strand
TTTCGGGCACACAGGACACATAGTGAGGGGGTCAAATGGTGTAGAAGGAGTGTGGCATAATCCTAGCAGTGTAGAAGTGACCAGGTGACTTAACAGCCACCCAAATCACTTCTACTAGAGAGCTGACAACCTGAGGGCTGCTGGAGCCCTCCGATTCAGCCGAAACAAAGGGCTGCTGTACAGGCTATTCACAATAGCCCATACAG
>NW_017330287.1:0-206 GCF_000935625.1 Nanorana parkeri | reverse complement strand
TGCTGGCAAGAAACGCTCTGTCACCCTCCCGGAGATGAACTGCGATTCTGCGGATTGATGTGACTCCTCCTGCATCCATATCTGAAGTCTTTCCTCCTTTCCTGACGAGTTTTGGGTTAGGTAATATGTTAATTCTCTCATATTGTAGTTTGTTCTTACTATTTCTAGTTCCTTATTCAGAGAATGTTATCCTTTTATCGAGTTGC
>NW_017330286.1:0-206 GCF_000935625.1 Nanorana parkeri | reverse complement strand
AAGTTTAAACAACATAAAAAATTTATCATCAAACATCTGAACAGAAAATGGGATGCTATGTCGCTTGAAACATACGTAAAAGCAGGTATAATCCCGAGGGGCTTGAGAGACAAAACAGTACCAGCCGAACATTTACAAAATGAAAGATTCCGGGAGAAATGGAATAAACAGTGCACAGAACACGGCCTCGCAATTCTAAAACTCAT
>NW_017330285.1:0-206 GCF_000935625.1 Nanorana parkeri | reverse complement strand
TATGCAATGTCTAGAAAGCACCACAAGCTGAACACATTCCAGGCTGGTGCTGCAAGATCCACTCCAGAACAGTCCAGGTACGGCATTCCAAAAATCAGGAAAAGCTGATGGGATAGCTGCAAAGTAGAGGTCAACTTAAGCAGTGAGACCCCACAGAGCTCTGGTGAGACCCCCAGAGCCCTGGGTTATTCAGGGCTCTTTGGCGT
>NW_017330284.1:0-206 GCF_000935625.1 Nanorana parkeri | reverse complement strand
CTGCCCGGCTTCCTGATACGGGAAGTTCCGGTATCGGGATAGGCATCAGGGGCATTTGGACGAGTATCGGTGCATCTCTAATTGTAACCATTGCTATCCCCTTAGTATCAATGGTTACATCTAGGGATGTTCAGATGCTGATACTTGGCATTATCACGAGAACTACCAGAGTTGCAGCTGGAACCCGGCTCTGGTGCTCCACCACT
>NW_017330283.1:0-206 GCF_000935625.1 Nanorana parkeri | reverse complement strand
GTTTCTTACATGGAGATGTTACTGTCATCAGCCATGCGGAGGGCCCAAACCGATAACCCAATATGTATTATAGAAGGAGAACTGGCAGAGGATATACTCAGGGAGTTCCCAACCATAACATAGCAGCTATGATTAAAAAGTATATACAGTATATTGTGGAGAGTCAGCAAAGAAGGGGTTAACTTGGGAGGGCAGGTACTTCCCCT
>NW_017330282.1:0-206 GCF_000935625.1 Nanorana parkeri | reverse complement strand
TTTTAGTAATGACAGATTTCTCTCAAGAGTAGATAGTACTTAAAAGCACTATTCATTCTGCACTGGATAGCAGATGGTTTTGGAGGCTGCAGTATAATGTGGCTGCTGGAGTGATCGAGCGGATCATACCAGCAGCCAAATTATACTACAGCCGCCGGTTTGCCATGTGAAGGGAGCTGCGCTAATGCATTGTAACAATGCATCTC
>NW_017330281.1:0-206 GCF_000935625.1 Nanorana parkeri | reverse complement strand
TCGGATCAAGGGTCTGGTATGGAATTTTAGGGGGGACACCAAATTTTTTCCCCCCATTTTTGGGAGTGGAGTTCCTCCTTAAAATTCCTACCAGACCTTAGGGTCTGGTAGGACTTTAAGGGGGAACCCCACACACTTTTTTTGTTGTTCTTTTTTAACATGGAATCCCTCCTAAAATTCCTGCCAGACCTTAAGGGTCTGGTATG
>NW_017330280.1:0-207 GCF_000935625.1 Nanorana parkeri | reverse complement strand
CTGTAACTGCTCTGCTCTGCATCTGCTCCGTGCTTGGTGTGTACAAGCCCTTAAAAACAATAACCCGTTTTGTGACGCTAAAACCCACATATTTGTAAGCGGTTGTCATGGACTTGTGAAGGAAGTCAAAACTGTAGGACTTGTCTGTGGCCATGCCTCCTTGGCCTTAAGCTGGCAATACACCTATAGATTATCTGCAGATTTTCT
>NW_017330279.1:0-207 GCF_000935625.1 Nanorana parkeri | reverse complement strand
TTGATAACAGATGGACAGTGTCTTAGCCAGTGGTCCCGTGTTGGTACAGGCGCCTTCGTAGTCCGTGAGGGTCCGGGCATAACTGGTAGGTGCAGGTAGTGTGGCGAGGAAGTGGGAAAGCTGGAGCTGTCTCCAAAAGCCCGGCTCCCAGCTCCATGTCAGACACCAGGCCTCGCAGGGACTGCCATTGTGAGCCCTGGAGAAGGT
>NW_017330278.1:0-207 GCF_000935625.1 Nanorana parkeri | reverse complement strand
CGGAGCCGGGAGGACGGAGCCAGCATAGAGAGAGGTAGGTGCAGGGGGGCGGCCAGGCCCGGAAACCCCACAAGGCCACCGAGGCCCGGCCTCAGGGCGGTAGGGAGCAGAGGGAGGCGGCACTGGTGTGGAATCCCCCGACGCCCGGAACATACAGTTCCGGCCGCTGGGCGGTAAGTGTGGGGAAGCCGTGTACGTTTACAAGTG
>NW_017330277.1:0-207 GCF_000935625.1 Nanorana parkeri | reverse complement strand
CCCATCCATAAGGGGGGCCGTCGGACTGCAACCGAAATAGACCAACGATTATTTGTGTTTGTCTCCCCCGGCTTTTAAATTATCATCCACTGAATATTGTTTTTTCGCCGATTTGACATCTTCATTGAAAGAGTGCTGTTTGGAGAACAGCTTATGAATTGTTATCTATTGCTGATTGACTCTGAAAGGCTACCACGATCTTCGTTA
>NW_017330276.1:0-207 GCF_000935625.1 Nanorana parkeri | reverse complement strand
TTAAACCTTTTTATACAGTATATGTTTATGTGGACACAATACATCTGAAATATGAAAGGGATGGTTTAGAAAAGGTTAGGGCGTGTTCACACCATCTCAAGATCAGATCCCAACCAGAGTATTGTCCGCACCTGAAATGCATCCCAAAGGTTTTCTATGGTATTTCTGGGCTCTGTTTACACTAGTGCAGTCAGTTCCGGTGCAGGG
>NW_017330275.1:0-207 GCF_000935625.1 Nanorana parkeri | reverse complement strand
GTAAAAGCTGGCGTTTCTCCTCCGCAGATCAAGCCCAGAAGCTTCTAGAATCCTGGAATGAACCGCCGTCCTCCTCACCGATAAAAAGCCCACCGAGAAAGAAGAAAGCCTGAAGAAATTCATGAACGTGCGGGAAAGGCCATCACACCGGGTGATAGATATTCATGCCAAAGGCGTTGAGATTGAGGTCAAATACCTTGGTTAGAC
>NW_017330274.1:0-207 GCF_000935625.1 Nanorana parkeri | reverse complement strand
CACAGCCCACCCGAGACTCCGCACATCCCACCCGAGACTCCGCACGGCCCACCTAAAATTTCACACAGCCCACCAGAAATCCCACCAGCCCACCTAAAACTTCGCACAGCCCACCTAAAACTTTGCACAGCCCACCAAAGACCCCACCAGGCCACCTGAGACCCCAACAGCCCATCTGAGACTTCGCACAGCCCACCTAAAACTTTG
>NW_017330273.1:0-207 GCF_000935625.1 Nanorana parkeri | reverse complement strand
ACACCAGGCCCCTATGCATAGATACGTTCACGGCCTCTCGCTAGAGCCAGGGCGGGACATTAGGTAGGAGGTCTGGGGGCCAAGTCCAGAAAAGCCTGAGCCACCCGGGACGTGCCCCCCGACATAGGGAGAGTGGTATAAACTCCGCCCTCCAGCTCCCGACTCCAGCAAAAAAATGCCAACCCCCACCCCCCGCCACCCCCCCAT
>NW_017330272.1:0-207 GCF_000935625.1 Nanorana parkeri | reverse complement strand
GAGGAAGATGCTGAACTCCCTCCCATCTTACCTTCTGACACTCCTCCTGAGCCGGTCCAGGGCTGCAGATGGGGCATCGGATCCCAGTATTAAAGGTGAGGGGTCAGGAGGGGGGTGGCGGCACTCGAGGGGGGGGAGGGGGGTCACGCAGCCAGCACATACATGTGATCGGTAGGCTATAGAGCCACCGATCGTGTGTATGTGAAA
>NW_017330271.1:0-207 GCF_000935625.1 Nanorana parkeri | reverse complement strand
CGTTCTCCTGACGGATCGGCTCCGGCGCAGCGCGGCGACCTTCACACAATGCAGATTCTTCTTGAACTCTCTTATCGCTTTGTCGGCATTAAATCATTTTATCTGATGGGACTGAAAGTCTTAAAGGAGAATCGCCTGCAAACCAACCGCCGGCGCAACCCACCGATTCACAGGGAACCACGAATAAAAGAGCCAACGCAGGTCAAT
>NW_017330270.1:0-207 GCF_000935625.1 Nanorana parkeri | reverse complement strand
TACCAAATGCATCCCGCCTGTGAGGAATCCATAGTGAAAGCTTCGCCCAATCTGGTTACCAAATTGCTCTTGGAAAGGTACGGCCCCCCCGATTGCCCTGATCACCCTATTCTTAATTTTGCCATTTTGGATTATTTTTTGGGGATTTGCATTAACTTTGGATTGTTATACCGTGTTTCCCCGAAAATAAGACACTAGGTCTTATTT
>NW_017330269.1:0-207 GCF_000935625.1 Nanorana parkeri | reverse complement strand
GCTTCTTTGCTGCGTTTTTGTAGCACGTTTCCATTGGGATATAGCAAAGTAGCCCTCGGAAACGCGCGTTTGTCACGCGTTTTCACGGTAATCACGGTAAAAACGCGCATCACGAAACGCGCGACAAACACGCATATACGATATGCCTAGGTGTGAACAGAGCCTTAGTCAGGTGTGAGTCTCTTCACTGTTGTCAGGTCTGTTTCC
>NW_017330268.1:0-207 GCF_000935625.1 Nanorana parkeri | reverse complement strand
AGCCATATGTGCAAGTATGTACAGTAAATAGAAAGAAAATCTTTGTGTGTGTGTGTGTATATATATATATATATAGATAGATATATATATCCAGGGCTCAAAATGTCCACTCGCCTGCTCGCCTTTGGCGAGTAAAAATAAGGTGGGTCTCCAAGTACCGATCCGCGGCCAACTCCGGCCCGCGAGCCGGTACTATGTGGCCCACAG
>NW_017330267.1:0-207 GCF_000935625.1 Nanorana parkeri | reverse complement strand
TGGTCATGGAAACGAGTTTGCCCATGATCAATAAATTGACATGTGAGGCATCTAGGTTTCCTACATTGGAACGTCCCGACCCTATTATCAAATAGAAAATGTCTGGGGCGAGCATCTGTGCCCTGAAATTTACGGCTAGGTCCTACCATATTTTTGATGTTCCTATTTTTCTTAAAATTAACGGATGGTTTAGATGGTAGGGTTGGA
>NW_017330266.1:0-207 GCF_000935625.1 Nanorana parkeri | reverse complement strand
CTATCTCTAAATACGCAGGAATTGCCCCCACCACACTTACTTTATGGGTTTCCTGTCCAGACCCCGCCTCTAAATATGCAGGGACCGCCCACTCGTGGCCGGCTTCCTGCTATTATTGCCTTTTTGGGAAACTGCGCATGTGCAGTAACTCAAATAAGGTTGATGGTGGGACATAGTCTGAGATGATGGGGCATTGCCCGGGATGAT
>NW_017330265.1:0-207 GCF_000935625.1 Nanorana parkeri | reverse complement strand
TATTAAATACTTTCTTCAGCTCTGTGCACACCAAGGAACAGCCTCTAATGAACCACAATTGCTAACTATTGATATGGTCCAGAAACAGTTAGATAAAATTAAGGTGAATAAAGCACCTGGCTTACACCCACATGTCCCCAAAGAATTGAGTTGTATAATTTCAAAACCATTGTATCTAATTTTTAGAGACTCTCTAATGACTGGCTT
>NW_017330264.1:0-207 GCF_000935625.1 Nanorana parkeri | reverse complement strand
ACAGTGTTCAGAGATCAGTAATAAGGAACGCACAGTGTTCAAAGATCAGGAGTAAGGAATGCATAGAGTGCAGAGGTCAGTAATAAGGAACGCAAAGTGTTCAGAGATCAATAGTAAGGATCAGTAATAAAGAATGCACAATGTTCAGAAATCAGTAATAAAGAATGCACAGTGTTCAGAGATCAGTAGTAAGGAACGCACAGTGTT
>NW_017330263.1:0-207 GCF_000935625.1 Nanorana parkeri | reverse complement strand
TGAGTGGAAATCACTCATGTCATAGTTCTCCTTTAATATATGTTTGTGACCCAAAACAGAACTAAAGCCAGAAAAAAAAAAGTTTCAATTTACCTTTCTTTTAAGATCTACCATCAATTACACAGTACAGAGGCTGCCTGACTTGATGCTAATGGAATAGATTGGTAAAGTTTTGGTAAAGTTAAAGCAGATTGTTCAGAAATTGTA
>NW_017330262.1:0-207 GCF_000935625.1 Nanorana parkeri | reverse complement strand
AAAAAGGTTAGTCAGATTTTTGATTCCCTTGTCTTGCCACGTACTGAAGGCTGCGTGCTCCTGTCCCGGAAGGAACTGAGGGTTACCCTTAATAGGGAGATATTGAGAGATGTATGGATGAGAATCTAACTTTAATCCGGATTCTCTCCAGGCCACCACTGTGTCCCTTATAATTAGGTTGTTTTTTAAATGGCGGGGAAGTTTGGA
>NW_017330261.1:0-207 GCF_000935625.1 Nanorana parkeri | reverse complement strand
TGTCACTCCTTACTCAGGCAGCAGGCTCCTCCCACAGCCTCGGACCGGACTCACTGTGCTGGGGGTTGAAAGGCAGCGGCCTGTCAGTCGGCTGAAGGGGGAACCGGCGGACTCGGGATCGATCGATCTGTGTTACTTCTGACTGGTCCCGACTCCCGGGTATAGTAGGTCAGTGGCACTCACTGGTCAGTAATATGGATGTGTTGT
>NW_017330260.1:0-207 GCF_000935625.1 Nanorana parkeri | reverse complement strand
CTTAAACCATCTAAATACAATCCAGAGGTATTAAATCAGAAGGTGCTCATTGGCTTGCATCTGTAAAAAATAAATCTAAGCAACTGGACTTTTTCTTGAAGACATTTTGCTGGTCATCCAAATAGCTTTCTCAATTCATAATTCTGTTTTTGCTGACACTGTCCTTCCTCCTGGAGGGGGGCTACGTTTGTTCCCCATGGTCCCTGT
>NW_017330259.1:0-207 GCF_000935625.1 Nanorana parkeri | reverse complement strand
GATTAGAAGACTTCATAGATCAGGTATGGAGGAATTGAGACAGGATTTACAGAGCTTCCATAATAGAATTGAAGCAATTGAGAAATCAGTACAGCCCCTGATAGATGGGCAAATAGAGACGCAAGAAAATATAAAGAACTTACATACTCAACTTATAAATATACGGTCACATGTGGATGATATGGAAGATCGCCAAAGGGGCAAAAA
>NW_017330258.1:0-207 GCF_000935625.1 Nanorana parkeri | reverse complement strand
GGCCCACTTCCCACAGCTCAGCTGTCTGGGCCTTTTTTAGCACATGTGCAACCGATCGCACTGTTGCAATTTGCAGGCTATGTCTCAAGCACATCAAGCGTGGCAAAAACACCAGCCATTTGGGTACCACATGCTTGACAAGGCATCTCAGCTCCCACCACTCAACCCGTTGGCAGGAGCACCTGAAAGTGACAGAAAAGGGACGCA
>NW_017330257.1:0-207 GCF_000935625.1 Nanorana parkeri | reverse complement strand
GATTGAATGATAATTATAGAGTATCAACTTATTTGTCCCGTCATTTCCGTGATTCATCTGCATTCCTGTCCTTCCTGTCTTTCATCCCCTTTTTCTCCCCCTCCCCCTCCCCATCCTTAGTCTGGCATCTGTCCAGGAAGTATGCATGTAAAAACACAATCTGATGAAAGTTTCGTATCTAATCAAACTCGGCACCAGATGGGTTAA
>NW_017330256.1:0-207 GCF_000935625.1 Nanorana parkeri | reverse complement strand
ATTAAGGATGTTAATCTCTTTGCACGTAGGCTTTTACTAAAGCAAACACATGATAAGGGAAGCTTACCTTTGGGGGGTATTCTCAATGGTTGGAAGGATTTCTCCAGAAAGGATTATAGGGCACTCAGAGATCTACAGGATCTCTGGGAGGAGGGACATATTTCAGAAGAAGAAGAGAATGAGGCAGAAATTGCCCCCTCTATCAAA
>NW_017330255.1:0-207 GCF_000935625.1 Nanorana parkeri | reverse complement strand
GGGAAACTTCCCCTGCAAAGTGCAAATTCCCTTGCAAAGTGCAAAAGGTCTATTTGCCTTTAGGAAATCAACCCCATAACAGCTATAACAGAAAAGAAGAAGAGGTAAGACTGTAATAATGGGGTTGTTAGTAAAATGCCCTTTAAGGCTGAATATCTGTTTCTTTTATTTTTTTTTTATAAATTCTTTATTGGCGCACAGGCAACA
>NW_017330254.1:0-207 GCF_000935625.1 Nanorana parkeri | reverse complement strand
TTTCATATTAATTAATTTTGTATATTTTTTAGGTGTTTACTCCCATATTATGTAGAAAACAAACAAAAAAAAAATAAAAATAAAACTACCTACTACATATTTATAGTGTATATTTTATATATATATATTGCATATTTCTGTTACTTATCTTCCCTTCCCTTCCCTATATCACACCCCCTCAATTCCACCTCTATATTTAGTGTTTTA
>NW_017330253.1:0-207 GCF_000935625.1 Nanorana parkeri | reverse complement strand
TTCAGTGGAGTGTTGGGGGCGAAAGCTGGACTGTAAGGGGTTGAGGAGATTGTTATTAGTGAGGTGGCAGCTCAGGCGGTTGTAGATTAAGCGTTCTAGGAGTTTGGAGGTGAAGGGGACTAAGGAGATTGGTCTGAGATTGTTAAGGTTGATGGGGCCCATTGAAGGTTTTTTGGGTATTGGGGTGACCAGCGCATGTTTTAGAGG
>NW_017330252.1:0-207 GCF_000935625.1 Nanorana parkeri | reverse complement strand
CTACACCACTTGCCATCTCAGCAGCACAGGCCCTTACTTACCGGTGCCTGTTGAGTGGAGTTGCCTCATAGGGTGCCGAATTATTTTTTCTCCTCATGTGAGGACGACGTTGGCGCGCTGAGAGGCTGAGTGGAGGAGCGTCGCGTCACTGCTGTGGGCGGAGCTGCAGGCGGAGTCCTCTGGGCAGTCACCAGCCAACTACATTAG
>NW_017330251.1:0-207 GCF_000935625.1 Nanorana parkeri | reverse complement strand
GCTGTCACTGCTAGCGCCGCCCAATCGTTTTCTATTTTTTTTTTTTTACTTTTTTTTACTATTTTTCTATTCTGCTTGGTACCACCGGAGGTACCGTGCAGAACAGCGGAGCCGAATGCCGCTCAGCGGCTATTCTATGAGAAGAGGCCGAACAGCAGCGGGTGAGCTGCCGGAGGTTCGGCTCAGGCGATCCAGATGTTGGATCGG
>NW_017330250.1:0-207 GCF_000935625.1 Nanorana parkeri | reverse complement strand
ATACAGACCTGGAACAAGCATGCAAAAAGTCATTGAAGTTAGAATTATTTTGCATATTTGTTACAGGTAAGATGTATTGAAGGCATTGAATTAGCATCACGGTCAGGATACTAACATTTTCAGAAAAATAGACCAGCAATGACAGCCTCCATATCTTCTCTGTATATACTTTCTTTAAAAGAGAACTATGGGGTAACCTTTTTTTTT
>NW_017330249.1:0-207 GCF_000935625.1 Nanorana parkeri | reverse complement strand
GGACGCAGGGCTTAGCGACCCGCTGGACGCAGGGCTTAGTGTCCCACCTGGAGGCAGGGCTTAGCGACCCGCTGGACGCAGGGCATAGTGTCCCACCTGGAGGCAGGGCTTAGCGACCCACTGGGCGCAGGGCTTACTGACCCGATGGACTCAGGGCTTAGTGACCAGCTGGATGCAGGGCTTAGTGACCCGCTGGACGCAGGGCTT
>NW_017330248.1:0-207 GCF_000935625.1 Nanorana parkeri | reverse complement strand
TTTTTTTATATGTTATTCCTGGATGCTATAATTAGTCTTTTTGGCCCTTTTTCCAAGAGAAACTGCAGAGGCCGGAAGAGTTAAATTTAGGTTTAACTATTTGAAATAGAAATCAAAATAAAACTTGTGTTTTGTCCATTATTTTTGGCAGACAGTGAAAACTGTGTGAAGTGCAGAGATGATGAATGGCCTAACGAGAAGAAGGAT
>NW_017330247.1:0-207 GCF_000935625.1 Nanorana parkeri | reverse complement strand
CCTGACCTATTGCCTGCTTGTATTGAGATTTCTATTGGCTGCCTTCCCTGACCTTTTACCTGCTTATATTGAGATTTCTAGTGCCTGCCTGCCCTGACCTTTTGACTGCTTGTGTTGACATTTCTATAGGCTGCGTGCCTGACCTTTTGCCTGCTTGAGATTTCTTTTGGCTGCCTGCCCTGACCTCTTGCCTGCTTGTATTGAGAT
>NW_017330246.1:0-207 GCF_000935625.1 Nanorana parkeri | reverse complement strand
CGGGTCCGCACAGGGATCCTTCATCAGAGCCACAGTGACACGTATTGGTTAATCTGGGCAACACTGGCAGTTCTTCTTTCAGACCTTGATAAGTGAGGCCCCGCAGCCTCCTGGGGGCAGATCTGGATTGTTATTGGAGGTTTATACTCGTGTACAGACATATTTTTGCATGGAAAGGTGAAATAGGATGGGGATCAGGAGCCCCCC
>NW_017330245.1:0-207 GCF_000935625.1 Nanorana parkeri | reverse complement strand
GTGGGTAAGGTTAGAACCTCTGTCAATGATATATTTGACAATCCTTGTTAAATAGAGGAAATTATTATCTGTACTCATCATATTTTCTTCGACAGGAAGTGACTAACACCTAGACAGGAAGGGAGGGGCGATCCCCCTATTGGGGACACAGGCACAATAAGAATTAGTGTGGATACTGTAGCGGCCCTAAGTTTGATAACTAATGAA
>NW_017330244.1:0-207 GCF_000935625.1 Nanorana parkeri | reverse complement strand
TGTGTAGAAGGGTGCCCTCTGTGTTCAGACACCTCCAGCAGACGGAGGACCTGTTGGGGAATATTTTGTGCAAGAGAGACGGGCTACGGTACCAGCGGGTCAGGATTTTATATCCCTTCTCCTGAGCTGAACTCGCCACCGAGAGCTTATGGGTGATCATAAATGTGGTTCGGATTTCCTCATCAGAGAGTACGATATCCAGGTCTG
>NW_017330243.1:0-207 GCF_000935625.1 Nanorana parkeri | reverse complement strand
ATCCCGTGTGATAGCAATTGGAGGTGACAGGTTCTCTTTATAGAACCTGTCACCTCCCATACAGGAGTTCTAGCACAGCGCTGTGCTGGAACTCCTGTGACAGGTGAGAGAGGAAGAGCACGGCACGGCACAGCGCGGCACAGCACAGCACAGCACGGCACAGCGCAGCACAGCACAGCACGGCACAGCACGGCACAGCACGGCACA
>NW_017330242.1:0-207 GCF_000935625.1 Nanorana parkeri | reverse complement strand
GGAGGATGGCTATTTTTGTTCCCCATGTGTGTTGTAAAGTAGCCAATGTACCAAGCTCGCCCCTTTGATGGACTACAATCTCAATGCAGATTATTAAATGTGAGATTGTAGTCCATCACAGGAGAGATTATTGGAGGATCTACAGCTGAGTGATGCACAAATACACATTTTTGTTAATAGTTAGGGTACTTGAATACATTAAGATTT
>NW_017330241.1:0-207 GCF_000935625.1 Nanorana parkeri | reverse complement strand
CAAAGACCCACTCATGCCAGGATCCTACCGCCCAATTTCATTGTTAAATGTGGATGCTAAATTCCTGTCAAAGATTATGGCTAAACGTCTTTCTCTTGTGATGCCTAACATGATCTCTACTAATCAGATGGGTTTTATAACTGGTAGATCAGCGGGTATGAATATCCGCAAAGTTTTATATGCCTTAGATGACTATCGCCTGTCAGA
>NW_017330240.1:0-207 GCF_000935625.1 Nanorana parkeri | reverse complement strand
GCTTAGTAATGATCATGAAGAGTCATTGAAAGGAAAACCATCAGACAACTGGGTCACTGGCAAAGCTGAGTTGTCTGTAGAAGAGATGAAAATGTATCTGTTCTTGTTTCTTGGTGTGACCAGTTCACTATTTACAGCAAATTGTACCCCTCTTCTGGATGAAGGTAAGTGAAACCATTGGAAGAGTTATTACTGAATGAATTTGCT
>NW_017330239.1:0-207 GCF_000935625.1 Nanorana parkeri | reverse complement strand
CCCTTAAAAGATTGACACAATTCTTTCCGCGTGACTATATCTCAAACCCCTAGCGAAATAGACCTTATGGCCTAGTCAATTACTAGAATTATATCCATGTGCGGTAACCCCTACTCTTCAATGGATAATTAAACAGTGCAAAATAGGGGACAAAACGTGCTTTTTTTTTAAAAAAAAATTTCTCCTATGAGATGACCACCATGTGTA
>NW_017330238.1:0-207 GCF_000935625.1 Nanorana parkeri | reverse complement strand
CGCTGGGGCCTCGGAGGAGCGAGCGGCCGCCCGATGACAGACAAGATACCAGTGTAACGATCTCCCTCTGATCCCCTATGACACAGGCGCCATGCTGATCCCGGGCTCGGGGGAGAGGGTGTCAGGAAGCCCGTAGCGGGAGCGATGCAAAATGCACAGCCGCCTACCCCGCTACGCTAACAGCGTATCTTCTCAGAAGCTGCACAC
>NW_017330237.1:0-207 GCF_000935625.1 Nanorana parkeri | reverse complement strand
TTCTATCAATTAAAATGTTTTTGTTTCATTTCTATTTATCTTATTTACTTTTTTTATATTTTTTTATGTTTTATAATTATTTTCTTATTTGTTTATAATTTGTATCTTATTATTTTTTACTCTTTAATCACCTTTTTATTTTTTTTATTTAATTCTTTCATTTTTTCCCCCACCTAACTTTATTGCTGTCACACAGGAGAAAACAAT
>NW_017330236.1:0-207 GCF_000935625.1 Nanorana parkeri | reverse complement strand
TCCTTTTTGGGTTGGGACCGACAGTTTTGGCCACAGCTACGTCATATCCTTTGCGGTACCGGCATGATATCCTACCAAGCAATTATCACACAGGGTTCCCTGGACGGACGGGCATGGTCACCATACCTTCAAATGACTAGCTACTACCGGTCCCTACATTCCATTTCTGACGTTTCAAGGGCCCTTACCTCTTTTGAACAGTTATGT
>NW_017330235.1:0-207 GCF_000935625.1 Nanorana parkeri | reverse complement strand
CCCCTCGCTGTCATCCCCGTCCCCTCGCTGTCATCCCCGTCCCCTCTCCCTCTGTCATCCTCATCCTCTGTCTCTCTCCTCAGGTGGATGGATCTGGGGGCGGAGCTCCTGGAGTTCCTGGCTCCTCCCAGTCGGGTGGATGTGAAGATGGGGGCGGTGCAGTTTGTGTTGGGGGTGAGCGGGACCCCCGAGGGGAGGCGGAGCCTG
>NW_017330234.1:0-207 GCF_000935625.1 Nanorana parkeri | reverse complement strand
GCTTATGCCCGAAATGTGGCTGCTATGCTGGGGAGAAACATTGAGGTTAACTCGTCTTCTTTCAGGTCGATCTGTTCATCTTTCTGGTGCGTTTAGAAAGTAGCACTCTGTGTGCACGAGGTCACATGCAATGTGCCTGATCAGGCGGATGGAGCCACAGATTAGGCTCTGGGTTCGCTCTTCCGAGGGATGTTTCCTTACGGATAG
>NW_017330233.1:0-207 GCF_000935625.1 Nanorana parkeri | reverse complement strand
TATGAGCTCCTCCATTTTCAAACCCTTCAACTCTATACCATACAGCATTTAATGGATCGCTATCTTGATGCTTATCTTTGATGTATTTTTACAACATTATCATGTTAATTACTACCTAAATATATTTATTCTTTTGTGTATGACTAAATCATGTTAAGAAGGGCTCATATGGAGTGAGCATACAGGGAGCTATCTACCTAGCTGATT
>NW_017330232.1:0-207 GCF_000935625.1 Nanorana parkeri | reverse complement strand
TGGGCTGCTATAACTCTGTCAATCTAATATTCTATCCAAGTCATCCCAAAAACAGTAATAGACCATACTTATGTCACTCAAATTCTTTATACATTCTAATAGCTTCTTTATTTTTTTGGCATATTTTGCAGAATATTCTCATGTCTGCCAAATAAATGTAGAATGACATATCACTCTTCTCATAACTATGGTCCCAGCAGCTTAATA
>NW_017330231.1:0-207 GCF_000935625.1 Nanorana parkeri | reverse complement strand
GTTTCCATCGCTATCAAAATTCTATTCTAAAAATTTGCCAAAACTTTATTTGTAACAAAAACATATACTAACATTTTTTTCTTTGGGAAGTGCTTCCTTCCATGTCATAGGTATAGGGAGATTTATATAAGAAAACACAGGGCGCCTGACCTGGTGCAATAATCCTTTTTAATGGTAAAATAAAGTACAATCAAATATACTCACAAA
>NW_017330230.1:0-207 GCF_000935625.1 Nanorana parkeri | reverse complement strand
GGTAAAGATTTGTGCTGATGGGGCCGTGTACATTGTAGTTATAAAATTGAGAAATGCTCCCGAGAAACCCATTTTCTGCATTACCTTTATTAGCCAGAGCCAATTGACATTGTCAAAGGCCTTCTCCGCGTCCAGGGATAGTAAAGCAATAGGGTGCGGAGAAGGCTTTGACAATCTGGCATATTCCATAGCCAGGATAATTTTCCT
>NW_017330229.1:0-207 GCF_000935625.1 Nanorana parkeri | reverse complement strand
CCGAGTCACGGCCGGCTCCGCCCATTTGTTGCCATACAATGACAAGCTACTGTCCTGAGGTCATTTGAGGACAGTAGACTGTCATTCTATGACAACAAATGAGCAGAGCCGGCCGTGACTCGGGAGGGGGATCCGGCCGTGACTGTGGATCGGGAGGGGGACCCTACGCTGTTTTTTTTTTCTTTTGTTAATTTATAAATGTTTGAT
>NW_017330228.1:0-207 GCF_000935625.1 Nanorana parkeri | reverse complement strand
GCTGCAGCAAAACTGACATTTCTAAAGAAAAAAAAATAATTATTTTTTATTCTTAAAGCGTGCGGTTCCCCCTCCCAAACAATAGCAGACCCTTTAGGTCTGGTTTGGAATATTTAGAAGGGACCCTGTGTAATAAAAAAAAGAAAAGTGTGTGGGGTTCCCCCTTAGTCATACCAGGACCTTAAGGTCTGGTAGGAATTTTAAGGA
>NW_017330227.1:0-207 GCF_000935625.1 Nanorana parkeri | reverse complement strand
CCCCAGATTTTCTACAGAGTGCCCCAGGTCTTCTACTGAGTTCTCCAGGTCTTCTACTGAGTGTCCCAGGTCTGCTACTTAGTGCCCCAGATCTTGTACTAAGTGCCCCGGGTCTTCTACTGAGTGCCCCAGGTCTTGTACTAAGTTCCCCAGGTCTTGTACTAAATGTCCCAGGTCTTGTACTAAGTGCCCCAGGTCTTGTACTGA
>NW_017330226.1:0-207 GCF_000935625.1 Nanorana parkeri | reverse complement strand
GGTGTGCCATGCAATCTGCCATTTAGCTCACTTTCCAAATTAGCTATATTGATCTAGATTTTGAAATTATTCTACCGATTCCCCGGCAAGTCAACTTTTAGTAAATTGGTCCACTATTTGAATAATAGTGTGGAGTAAAAATTGTCTCCATGTTGAAGCTTATGCTAGTGTGCCATGCATGTAGGAGAGGACAAAGAGGGTACACAG
>NW_017330225.1:0-207 GCF_000935625.1 Nanorana parkeri | reverse complement strand
ATGAGGTGGGAGATGTATGAAGGGGGTGGAACGCTCTATCTTTCCTCTAATACACGTTGTATGTGATTCTGTGTTACAGGCAGGGTGATCCTGCAGGCTCCTCTCTATGTCCATGAAGGTGACGATGTGACTCTGAGGTGTCACCATTATCCCGGATATCCTGGAGGAGAGACTATATTCTACAAGGATAATGATGTCATAAGGAAT
>NW_017330224.1:0-207 GCF_000935625.1 Nanorana parkeri | reverse complement strand
TTATTCGCCAAGCTCCTTGCCAACAGACTAGGACGATACATTACGAATCTCATACACAGAGAACAAGTAGGATTCATCCCCTAGCGAAGCTAGAGATAACACAATTAAAACTCTGAGAGAGAGAGGGGGGATGAGAGGGATGTACTCAGGATGAGTATGTCCGGCGATGTCTTCTTCCTTGCTGAGGAGATCTTGCAACCTGAAGAT
>NW_017330223.1:0-207 GCF_000935625.1 Nanorana parkeri | reverse complement strand
TCTCTATAATAGGATATAATGTACGTTACATGTCCCGGAGCTGTTCGCTATAATAGGATATAATGTACACTACATGTCCCGGAGCCTTTCTCTATAATAGGATATAATGTACACTACATGTCCCGGAGCTGTTCTCTATAATAGGATATAATGTACACTACATGTACCGGAGCCGTTCTCTATAATAGGATATAATGTACGTTACAT
>NW_017330222.1:0-207 GCF_000935625.1 Nanorana parkeri | reverse complement strand
GATCACAAGTTCCTCACCAAATATAGATGTGACGGGTCACAGCCTGAGCCCTGTGTATTCTTATATTCCCGTCCTTATTTTGTTGGCCCTTGAAATGATCTTCAAATTGTCCAATTGTAGCTTAAAGCTGAACTGCGGGATCATCAAATGACAACACCTTCCCCATCGGCTGTAATCACCTTCCCCATCGGCTGTAATCACCTTCCC
>NW_017330221.1:0-207 GCF_000935625.1 Nanorana parkeri | reverse complement strand
ACTCCACCAGTTGTTTGGCGTTTTCCCACTTATTTGAATGCTGACAGTGAATTCTGTCAAGCGCTCAAAACCTGGTGGAATGAATACTGTATTGATAATATGCAACATGCACATGACCATGTATTGTTTTGGGAAACGGGTAAAGCGGTACTTAGGGGCAGGATCTTGGCCTATGCGGCATGTAAAAAGAAATTGGCAAAAAAGGAA
>NW_017330220.1:0-207 GCF_000935625.1 Nanorana parkeri | reverse complement strand
GATTACTCTTTTGTTTGTTGCCTGCTTTGACCCCTGGCTACGTTAATCGGATTACTCCCTTGTTTGTTGCCTGCCTTGACCCTTGCCTACATTAATCGGATTACTCTTTTGTTTTTCTTCCTGTCTTGACCCCTGGATGCATTCATCGGATTACACTCTTGTTTTTCTTCCTGTCTTGACCCTTGGCTACATTCATCGGATTACTCT
>NW_017330219.1:0-207 GCF_000935625.1 Nanorana parkeri | reverse complement strand
AGGAAGCGTGTTACCGGTCCTGGAGGACGATAAATCACTGCGATCCTCAGGAAACAGGGGAAAACAGACGTATATAATGAACTTCGAAAGAGGAGAGTGAAGGTGATGTCGGAAGAACTTGGAATGTGCTTTGTGGTGATAGAAGGAAGCCAACTCCCCCCTCCCTAGGGGATAATTGTAAATCTATTGCTGCAGTGTACTCTATAT
>NW_017330218.1:0-207 GCF_000935625.1 Nanorana parkeri | reverse complement strand
GGCTTCCTGATTGGCCGGGAAGCCGACTTCATGCTCCCTTGTCACTTGTGACGGGAGAGCATGGATGCGACTTCCCGGTCAATCAGGAAGTCATGCAACGTGTAATGACACTCTGCCCAGCTTCCTGATTGGTCGGGAAGCTGACCAATCGGGAAGCCGGGCCCCTTATGACGAGGGAGCATGGAGCCGGCTTCCCAGCCAATCAGG
>NW_017330217.1:0-207 GCF_000935625.1 Nanorana parkeri | reverse complement strand
ACTACACAGAGGGGCCTTGATGAGGCAGTGTGGCTTCCACAGATTTTTCAAAAGTTGTGCTACTAAATATTCTGGTGTTAACCATAATAGTTAGATAGTGTGATTTTTTTTTGCAGGCTGGCTGGTAAGTGTGATAAGAAATATTTGCTCTTGTACTGTGTAAAGACCTTCCATGTGCACCTTACTTTAAAGCTGGTTATGAATTGA
>NW_017330216.1:0-207 GCF_000935625.1 Nanorana parkeri | reverse complement strand
CTTGTGCAGTATGTGATGTCATGCGCCCCGCCTCCAGGATGGCTGTGCGCATGTGCAGAATGCGCTGGTGGCAAAATCCAAAATGGCATAAACATTTGTTTAGTTTGACGAAACTAATGAAATGGTTTTGTTTTCGTTCACTTTTTTTTTCTACTATTGGGTGCTCCGGGGAAATATCAGAGGTCTAAACAGACCCCTGACATTTCC
>NW_017330215.1:0-207 GCF_000935625.1 Nanorana parkeri | reverse complement strand
TCCGCCCATCTGTGTGAGTGACAGCTGGCTCTGCCTATCTAAGAACTACTCTTGAAGTGGGGCTACCCCTGCAGTGTAAGGGGTAAGTGCTCATTTTGTCTAGGGGGGCTCAAATAATACACTCGGTCCCACCTGCCTGCTAGGCCGGTCTCTGCAGCCTCTTCTCCCCCGGGATCAGGCAGTTTAAAGGAGAACTATGGGGTTAAG
>NW_017330214.1:0-207 GCF_000935625.1 Nanorana parkeri | reverse complement strand
GGCTGTCCCACAATATGACAGAGTCTCACTCCGCCCAGGGAATAACCATGTAATTGCTACTAAAAGTCCAGCCAGGCTTTCTACAGCCCCCGGCTATCACTAAATGCCTAGTAGTCACATCACAGAAGGTGATGGGCGCTACACAAATAAAGGCTCCAATATGACAGTCTAATAGACATGTGCACTGCCAAAAAATTCGTTTAGTTT
>NW_017330213.1:0-207 GCF_000935625.1 Nanorana parkeri | reverse complement strand
CCATCAATTGCTGGATGAAGTTACCTTGTTAGTTTGGCCTCCACTCAGAAGATTTCCGATGTTTATCCTTCACAATGGGGGGCAAAGAAAGTAAAACAATCCATTACACAGCAGCTGCTGAACATATGGAGAGCGCCAACATAGTCCGTGGTGGTGTACAGAGAAATGTCCACATCAGTCTCTGTACAGAGGAGCTTACACTCTAAT
>NW_017330212.1:0-207 GCF_000935625.1 Nanorana parkeri | reverse complement strand
GCCATCTTGGTGGAGGAAGTTCTGAAGGCGGAGGAGGCGCCGCGGGGAGTGCAGCACCATCTGATAGACATCTATTTGGAGGAGTTGGGGAAGATCGGCTCTGCAGAGGTAAGACTCGGCCGCCATTATGGGCAGGATTGTACCACGTCTCATTGTCTGATGGGGGTGTTCTGTCTCCTAGCTGACGGCCGACATCAACCTGAAACT
>NW_017330211.1:0-207 GCF_000935625.1 Nanorana parkeri | reverse complement strand
CTGTGTGGTGTCTCAGGTAAGTTGTGTGGAGTCTCTGGTGGCCTGGAGGAGTCTCTGGTGGGCTGTGCGGAGTCTCAGGTGGGCTGTGCGGAGTCTCAGGTGGGCTGTGCGGAGTCTCAGGTGGGCTTTGCGGAGTCTCAGGTGGGCTGTGCAGAGTCTCAGGTGGTTTGGTGGGGTCTCTGGTGGGCTGTGCAAAGTTTTAGGTGG
>NW_017330210.1:0-207 GCF_000935625.1 Nanorana parkeri | reverse complement strand
CTTTGGTCGACCATGGCGAGGCCTGTTCTGAGTGGAACCTGATCTGTTAAACCCATGTATGGTCTTGCCCACCGTGCTGCAGCTCAGTTTCAGGGTCTTGGCAATCTTCTTATAGCCTAGGCCATCTTTATGTTGAACAACAAATTATTTTTTTCAGATCCTCAGTGAGTTCTTTGCCATGAGGTGCCATGTTGAACTTCCAGTCAC
>NW_017330209.1:0-207 GCF_000935625.1 Nanorana parkeri | reverse complement strand
CCTTCCCCATTTAGATGCAGCCCATCTCTGCTATAGAGCCGCTAACCGACTGAGAAGTCAGCCCAGTTCTCTATGAACCCAAAGCCCTCTTTTCGACACAATTTCCGCAGCCAATTGTTCAGTTCTCTCAACTCCTGTTGTCTCTCTGGAGTGGCTCGTGGCAAAAGCAGTATCTAAGAAAATACTACCGTGGAGGTCCTTTTCTTC
>NW_017330208.1:0-207 GCF_000935625.1 Nanorana parkeri | reverse complement strand
TAGCATGGCATTGTGGGAACAAAAATGTCAAGGCAGCAGTTTAGTAACTGCTTTCTCCCACTTATGTTACTAGACCCTGGTGCCCATCCTGTGGCACGTGGGCCATATGTGGTCCTCTGGCACTTTCTGTGCAGCCCTTCGACTGCCTGAAGACAGTAGTCTGAGTTTCCTTTTTGCGCTGTGATTACTAACAGTCTCATGTAATGT
>NW_017330207.1:0-207 GCF_000935625.1 Nanorana parkeri | reverse complement strand
TTACAAAGGCAAGTAGCCAGCCAGATACAAGCCATGGACAAGCAAGCAATGCATAGGCATCATTATAACAGATAATAACATAACATATAGCATGGAATAATAATACAATCGCTAATTCTGTATGCAATGAATAGTAATAAAGTCTTGGAAGTAGGGTGGGGAAGGGAGATGGGGTGAGGGGGGAGGGGGGAAGGAAGTAGGACTACC
>NW_017330206.1:0-207 GCF_000935625.1 Nanorana parkeri | reverse complement strand
AGGCAGCAGGGATCCGATGAAAAATAGAGCACTGCAGCCGGCGAGGGTGGGGCAGAGGAGGGAGCTGTCATTCAGGATGGCCTAGCGATGAGGAGAGAGGGAGAGAGACGCTCGGCCCGGATCTGACACCCAGGGGCTCTTTCTCTCCTCACTGCTCGGCCATCCTTAAGTGACAGCACTCCCTCCTCTGCTCCCCCCCCCCCCCTC
>NW_017330205.1:0-207 GCF_000935625.1 Nanorana parkeri | reverse complement strand
CTCAGAAGCTGCACACAGCGCGCGCCGTTTTAAGTAGTAACAACCACGCTCTGTATGCAGCTTCTGACATCATGGGAGACGGGAGGCTGCACTTGTCGGTGGATCCAGGGATCAGGTGAGTATTAAAAAAACAATATTTTATTTTATGTTATGTTTATGCTTTGGTTTTTTTAAATGCGTGTGTACGCAGGGTCTGGGGCCTTTAAT
>NW_017330204.1:0-207 GCF_000935625.1 Nanorana parkeri | reverse complement strand
GGCATCCTACACAGTAATCTAGGTCTACCACGCATCCAGTGCGTTAATCCAGGTCTATCACGGCGTCCAGTGCATTAATCCAGGTCTATCACGGCGCCCAGTGCGTTAATCCAGGTATATCACGGCATCCAGTGCGTTAATCCAGGTATATAACGGCGTCCAGTGCGGTAATCCAGGTATATCATGGCGTCCACCGCGGTAATCCAG
>NW_017330203.1:0-207 GCF_000935625.1 Nanorana parkeri | reverse complement strand
AGTACAACAACGAAAACCCAGACATCGCTTGATATGGGGGGGTTATCACATGGGACATATTGCGGGGGGGAACACGGAGGTTTCAGGCATGCAACCGGGGGGGGGGTGGATCGGGAGTTTGGAGTAGTTCCCCTTTTGGTTAGGGGGCCGCTATATCCCAGAGGGACACAGGCATGGAGAGGGAGTCCAGGCGGATTGTCACTGTTC
>NW_017330202.1:0-207 GCF_000935625.1 Nanorana parkeri | reverse complement strand
CAGCCGATATACGGCTGAAATCAGCCATACAAGCCTGAAGTCAAATAGACGAACAGCGAGTCAGTTATGCACTCGGCTGCCTTCGGCAGTTTTGTGAATAGACCCCCAAGTGTCACTAAGTTACAGCGACATACTTTGAATATCGCTGTCATGAGGGGGTTAAGAAAAAAATATTAACCCCTTAGGGTGAAAAACAAATCTAATTTT
>NW_017330201.1:0-207 GCF_000935625.1 Nanorana parkeri | reverse complement strand
TAGAAGGAGGGGAGGGAGAAAGGGGAGCGAGCGGAGAGAGATGGGAGAAAGGGGAGAGAGGGGAGCGAGCGGAGAGAGAGGAGAGAGAGGGGAGAGAGGGGAGAAAGGGGAGCGAGGAGAGAGAGAAGGGAGAGAGAGGGGAGAAAGGTGAGAGAGGGGAAAAGGGTAGAAGGAGGGGAGGGAGAAAGGGGAGCGAGCGGAGAGAGA
>NW_017330200.1:0-207 GCF_000935625.1 Nanorana parkeri | reverse complement strand
CATACACAAACATAGGTTGTGGGTAAAACCCACCACATGCTCGGAACGTTAAGTGGAAGAAAACAAGGCACTTCATTCCACTCAAGGTATCCAAGGTATGGGGAGTACAATGACGCACTCACCCAGGCAAAGTTATAAATGGAACAGTTGAGGTCGGAAGTCCACCCGACTTTATAACTTTTCAACAGGACAGTAAATCCAGAACTC
>NW_017330199.1:0-207 GCF_000935625.1 Nanorana parkeri | reverse complement strand
AAACTTGGTCATTTTGGCCTGTTCCACAAACGGTGAATGTGCTGGGTTCATGTCAAATCTCATGCCTACTGAAGAGTAGGATTAACTATGATCATGGTTCAGTTAGTAGATTACAGGATTCCTCATGTCTAGTTTACACTACTTTAAATAAGTCTTTGCCATTAGACGTTACCTGAAGACCGTATGAAAGGAGTTGTGGTTCGAGTG
>NW_017330198.1:0-207 GCF_000935625.1 Nanorana parkeri | reverse complement strand
CTGACCTTGAAGGTGACACCACTGTTTGGAATCCAGTATATAAATATAAACAATCCAGTATATAAATATAAACAATACGGTTGAGAAAAGAGGTCCATTCACTTCAACCTTTTTGTCCAGAGGAAGGCAAAACTCAAACACCTTCCCAACTGTACATCATAAATCTGGCTCAGAGTGACTGTAACAGCACAACCAAAAAGTCTATAT
>NW_017330197.1:0-207 GCF_000935625.1 Nanorana parkeri | reverse complement strand
CATGCATATATGGTGGGCCTGCCCATCAGCTATAAGATTCTGGTCAAAGATCTATAGACTGATCTCCTCATTATTTGACATAACGGTCCGCATGGACCCTTGGCACGCCCTTATGCATCTGAAAATTCCTCAACTAAGGCGGTCTCAGCAGAAATTAGCGGATTTTGTCTTTTTAGCGGCAAAACAGACAATAGCTCATTCATGGAA
>NW_017330196.1:0-207 GCF_000935625.1 Nanorana parkeri | reverse complement strand
TCAAAAAACCCTTGTCATTCGCAGAATTTCAATCCTCCTATAAGATCCCGTGCCAAGATTTCCTCCACTTTTTGCAAACCATAGCCCACATTAAGCAACTGAACCCTAATGTCCCCAAATTAATGACCAAATCGCCAAATATCCTTTCCCCCACTACTAATTCCACTTCATTCATATACCCACACCTGCGCCAAGCGGCCCTACCCC
>NW_017330195.1:0-207 GCF_000935625.1 Nanorana parkeri | reverse complement strand
GCCGTGGACATACGATGGTCTATGTGCAAGGCCTCACAGAGTGTCTTCCAGAACCTAGAAACGAACTGGCTCCCCCTGTCCGAAATGATCCGAGAGGGTACGCCATGGAGCTTGAGGACGTGGCCCACGAAGGCGTGTGCTGTCTCGCTCGCCGTAGGCAATTTTTTCAGAGGGGTGAAGTGAGCCATTTTTGTCAACATGTCCACA
>NW_017330194.1:0-207 GCF_000935625.1 Nanorana parkeri | reverse complement strand
GAGAAAGATGGCACAATAAAATTTAAGGGACTTAACCCTTGGCGAATTTGACACTAGATATGGGGGGTTAATAAAATACACCTTTTTTTTTTTCTGGGGGATTAGAAGATTGTGGAGGTAGGATATTGTGAATGTTAAGTAATTATTTATTTCTTTTTTTGTTTTGTATAAATGTGTGGTTAAAATGTAATGGCCTATTTGTCTAAT
>NW_017330193.1:0-207 GCF_000935625.1 Nanorana parkeri | reverse complement strand
TGGGACATAAAGACATTGTATAAATATGTATGAAAGTCACAATTATATACACGCATGTAGAATATGTACATTCAGACACGGGGACTCCATGCTATGGTAAAAAAAAGTGGGCGGAGCTAGACCACTCTCCCAGAAGGGCAGCAGCGTCACTCCCAGTGTTCTGTCCCTTTAAATTACACAGGTGTACACGGCCCATTTCTACTAAGT
>NW_017330192.1:0-207 GCF_000935625.1 Nanorana parkeri | reverse complement strand
AAGAAGGTGGAAACAGAGGGCATAGAGATAATAAAATAAGAATAATAATTAAAAAAAATACAATAAAAGAAAGAGAAAGAAAAGACACGCCAGGGACCTCTCCTCGGTATCCCAGGTGTGGGCGTTTTAGAAGAAGTCTGCGCCACCCAGGGAGCCCTAAAGAACGTCCAAGGGACCCAGAGATCCTGCTATCTTGGACTCTAGATA
>NW_017330191.1:0-207 GCF_000935625.1 Nanorana parkeri | reverse complement strand
CAGGCTATTCAATAGAAAGTGTCAGCTGGGGGTATATTGTGGCTCTGTGCTAACATTGCTAAATTCTTAAAGTGTATATGGATACTTAGAGGCATTGTGCGATTCTATCCAGATATTCTGACCTGTCCCCCTGCCAATAGTGGGTTTAATCTATTCACTTTTCATAAATACTCCTAACACTATCCTGAGAGGTTATACCCTCATCCT
>NW_017330190.1:0-207 GCF_000935625.1 Nanorana parkeri | reverse complement strand
GCGGCCGCTCTCAGCTATAATGCCGTCCAGGGAGCCAGACAAGTGGGCGTGCAGGGAGGCGTGCCTGGCGGGGGGGTAGGAGGGAGCTGCGGCCGCTCTCTGCTCTAATGCGCCCATGGAGCCAGAAGGGCGGGAGCTGCGGCCGTGACATTCTACGATATGTGCAGCTACCCTGAAAGTAAGACCTAGCGGATCTCTGTAATATAA
>NW_017330189.1:0-207 GCF_000935625.1 Nanorana parkeri | reverse complement strand
AAGAGGTCCTTGTCCCCATCGGCACGGGGACAAGGTGCTTTCCCCAGGGAGGCCCTGGGAAAGCACCCTCCCTGTACTGAGGGCATGTGGTCTGGTATGGCAGAGAGGGGGAAGAGGGCGCTCGCTCATTCCCTTCCTGCCCTGCCAGGCCTGTGTTTGGATCAAAGGTCTGGTTGGGAATTTTAGGGGGACCCCACGTCTTTTTTT
>NW_017330188.1:0-207 GCF_000935625.1 Nanorana parkeri | reverse complement strand
GGGTGTGCGTGGCCTAAATATTTGAAAATATTTCTGTTCTCCTCACAGGTGATATTCCTGTGGGATATAAATGACTGGAGGGTGGTAGCTTACTATGCTGAGATGATGCAAAAAGAGAGATGGTGTAGACTGCTTGGATATGTCATGAGGACTGAGCCGAAGTGCGAAAGAACTTCGACTCAGCCGATCCAACATCTGGATCGGCTG
>NW_017330187.1:0-207 GCF_000935625.1 Nanorana parkeri | reverse complement strand
TGTTGCCTAGGGCGCCCTCTGGACCTTTGGTATATAGGTCTGTTGTGTCTACGGTTACCGCCGGTAAGCCACGGATAGACCCTTCCTTCTTGGTAATCCTGGTTTACTAGACGGAATTTGCTGCGCTTGATCTGTCTCTGTAGATCCGTATATGTTGAGAGATCGGTTTCTATCTTCCTCAGGTCTGAGGCAAGGATTTCCTTGTCT
>NW_017330186.1:0-207 GCF_000935625.1 Nanorana parkeri | reverse complement strand
TATACAGAGGCGTAACTAGAAACCTCAGGGTCCCGATGCAAGAAACTATTAAGGTCGTCGTGTCCACCCCCCGCCACCAAAACCCATGATTTTGATACCTATTTTTTTACATATTAAATAAACAGTATGGGGGAATTTTTCAAAACTGACGCAGAAGTATCCAGAGCAATTGCCTATGGCAAGCAATCAGCTTCTCTCTTCAGTTTG
>NW_017330185.1:0-207 GCF_000935625.1 Nanorana parkeri | reverse complement strand
GTTCTGCGCATGCCCGGCCGTATGAGAAGACGTGCTGTGCGGATGCTCCGCTCTCGGTGGTAACTTGTAGTTCCTATGGCTGAGGCTCGGGCCTCTCTCCGGGTGTCATGGCTGTCTCTGGGGGTATTGCTGGGGCCCCTTTTGTCGACTGTGCTTGCACTGGAGCCCGTCACCACAGCTATCGCCATAGCCACCGCCTCCGTGCTT
>NW_017330184.1:0-207 GCF_000935625.1 Nanorana parkeri | reverse complement strand
ACAAAAAACCTGAACCTAAAAACTCCTTCCCGGAAATTCAGCAAGTTATTCATAGGACCCTACGCTGTCGAGAGGGTCGTAAACGAGAACGCTGTCCGTCTCTCTCTCCCCCCGGAACTTCGGATTCATCCCACCTTCCATATCTCCCTCCTAAAACCCTTCCGGGCAAACCCTTTCCGGGATCGGGTGCCCCCGGCTCCTACTCCT
>NW_017330183.1:0-207 GCF_000935625.1 Nanorana parkeri | reverse complement strand
TTTACATAACTCCTCCCCCCACATCCATGGGCCCCTCAGATCCCAATTTGTTGTTGTCAGATCTCTACCATGGGGATCCCAAGTCAGTTACCACCCACCCACCCAGACTATCCAATGGGATGGAAGGGGCGGGGCCGCTGTGTCCTGGTAATCACAATCTTCACAACTCCTCAATGTGTTCGGGATATGAATGATGGAAGAGGAAGT
>NW_017330182.1:0-207 GCF_000935625.1 Nanorana parkeri | reverse complement strand
GCCGTGGGTAGAAGGTCTGGGGTGGCAATCCTGTTCCATAAACCATTTTCATATAAAATAGAACACACAAGCTTTGACCCTGAAGGCCACAAACTGCTAGTGAAAGTGAGGGCTGAAAATAAACTATTCTCTCTTTATAATTTTTACTTTCCCAATTCCCCCACTGCCAAATACTTCCAAGACACCATATCCTGGGTCTTGCAAGAT
>NW_017330181.1:0-207 GCF_000935625.1 Nanorana parkeri | reverse complement strand
GAGGCGGGGGCCTGGCCCTAGCAGCGCAGGGCCCCAGCATTTGAGACAAGCTGGGGCCCGTCTGATGTCGTACTGGCAGGAAGTGACGTCACTTCTGGCCGGTCCGGCGGGCAGACGAGGCCACGTGTGCAGGTAAGAGGAGTGAGGAAGGGAGGAAGGAAAGGAAGGGGGAGGGGTGCAGCCCTGACCAGCCCACCTGAGACCCCT
>NW_017330180.1:0-207 GCF_000935625.1 Nanorana parkeri | reverse complement strand
TGCGAGTGGCTACTTCTACCACCTCTTCTTCTGGTAGGTTTTGTTGTGCTGTATGATGCTTTGGTCCATGGTGTTGATATTATTTGTTTGTTCCTTTAAATTCCAAATTCAATTACATTCAACGCATGCAGGAAGTGACTTGGAGATGGATGAGGAGCCTGGATCGTACCGAAAAGTTGCATATGGTATGTACGCTTTGTGAAACTT
>NW_017330179.1:0-207 GCF_000935625.1 Nanorana parkeri | reverse complement strand
AGAACTATGAGGTGAGTGATTTTCACTCAACCTCATAGTTATAGCCGACCTGTAACAAAGAAGCTGTCCGACGCATACCGACGACGCATACCGACGACGCATACCGACGCTCGCTCACTTTCCGATCATCTCTCTGCCGAGAGCGGTGACTGTCAGTCAAGGCTCCCCCCGCAGGGATTCTCCCCTCTCCGTTCCTCCATTGCTGAG
>NW_017330178.1:0-207 GCF_000935625.1 Nanorana parkeri | reverse complement strand
TATATATCTGGGGACCTGTGGCACACTGGCAAGTTGTGATTGACTGATTAACTCCAAATATATGCGTCGTGTATACTTTACAAAAAATTGCCGCGAGGTGCTACAGTGTTCGGGTTTGGCTTGAAGAAAAGGTGGCAACCCTAGGTGTCAGTGAACTACAGCTCTCCTCCAGCCATCACCGATGTTTTATCAAACAGGACATCCCCG
>NW_017330177.1:0-207 GCF_000935625.1 Nanorana parkeri | reverse complement strand
TGGCAAGTCGTGCAGGTCAAGGAGTGTAGCAAGGAAGGTCTAAGCGAATTCGGCCGGCTTTTTCCCCACTGCACGTTCAGGGAGGCCCAGCACGTTGTTGCGGCGCATCCGGTTTTCGGTATCCACCACTTTTCCCTGTAGCCCCTGCCACTGAAGCCTCTAGACCTCCTCGGTGTCCGACCGTGTCAACTCTTCCACCTGGGAAAT
>NW_017330176.1:0-207 GCF_000935625.1 Nanorana parkeri | reverse complement strand
GATTTCACTGATCAATGTTGACCTTAAATTACTCACCAAAAATATGACACTACGATTACAGTCCCCTCTTCTAAAACTTATTTCCAAAGACCAAGTGAGGTTTATGCTGGGTAGACAAGCGGGGGATATTGTTCGAAGAATAACCCACTTATTACATATCGCTCACCAGAGGAAGTTCCCTGCTATGCTGTTGGCACTTGATATTAG
>NW_017330175.1:0-207 GCF_000935625.1 Nanorana parkeri | reverse complement strand
CCATCGGTACTGGATGTTGTGGGATCGTAAGATATCCAATAGCGGGCGCAGCGCCCTGCGACGCATCAGGGTCTCCCTGGCTAGATCAGGAAAGATTTGAATGGGGGCTCCATCAAACTCTGAGAAGGGGGTCTCACGTAGCTTACTCAAGATGGCCTCCTTGTCCGAGTAATAGTGCAGGCGACATATGATGTCCCTGGGAGCTTC
>NW_017330174.1:0-207 GCF_000935625.1 Nanorana parkeri | reverse complement strand
GCTCCCCCACAATCTACTGACTGCAAATCTAATGGTCACATGACCTCCCTGAGGAAAAGATGCTTCTGTGCTGATGCGTATTGCCCGGGATTGTATCCACAATACAAGAACATTGGGGTACACTGCACCCCCCACCTAATGACCTCCATGTCCCATCCCCCTAGTGATACCATCCAACAGAGAGCCCCTCAGTACCCGACCCCGAGA
>NW_017330173.1:0-207 GCF_000935625.1 Nanorana parkeri | reverse complement strand
ATGTCTGGTGTCAGTCTGGGAAACCATGGGAGGGCGGGATGGCGCGGCCAGCCAATGGGGACACGCAACAGTCGGGCTCCGCCTACTGGGTGTCGCCGCCACTCGACCTATCACAGTGCCCAAAAACCGGACCAGCTCTTGCGTCCGGATACAGCAGAATGTCAGCACACAGCAACTACTGAGTGCAGGGATCAGTATGAGAACTCG
>NW_017330172.1:0-207 GCF_000935625.1 Nanorana parkeri | reverse complement strand
TGTTGTCATTTTATGGACATAATGAGTCTCCTTCTGCCCGGAGTATCTTGGGGCATTGTGGCAATCGTCGGGCCACCGGAAAGTCTAAGTGTGTTTGCGTAATTAGAAAATATGATGTAAGGTATGTGTCATATTCAGGGCTGTGATCGTTGTATAATTGAGGGGGATGGGAAGCAGTCGTACTGACCTCTATTACCAGAGGTTTGT
>NW_017330171.1:0-207 GCF_000935625.1 Nanorana parkeri | reverse complement strand
GCTTTCTCACGCTGCCCGCGGCGATCTTCATGGGACTGAGGAGCAGGAGAGCTGCCGCCTGCCAGAGGACTGCCTTACCCAGCAGGCAGCCTGGCAGCGGCACAGCGCGACAAGGGAGGTGTGGCCGTGAGGTGACCGAGGGGGGTCCCGTGGTCCAGTCCAGACAACGTGAGGTGCTCCCTGGCGGGAATCAGGATCCAACACAGA
>NW_017330170.1:0-207 GCF_000935625.1 Nanorana parkeri | reverse complement strand
ATAGTCCAGCCAAGGAGACCAAAGTTTCAAATAAGAGGAATTAGTGTGATTCAAGACAGCCGTGAGTTTATCGTGCACCAACCCATATTTCTCTGTTTTACCTCCAAAAAGCTCAAGATCAGTTGTTTCCGTGCTCTTTGGCTGACGGCAGCCAAAGGATTAAAAGAGGCCAATTTTCTACTCTTTGAAAGCTCCGTGACAGTCCTA
>NW_017330169.1:0-207 GCF_000935625.1 Nanorana parkeri | reverse complement strand
CTATCGGAATGTTTTTTAGGCAATTAGGAGAAATCATTTCCAGATGAAGAATTCCATTATAGGGAGCCGGAGATACAAATACCATCCCCCGCCCGTCCCCACCGGTCCCATCACCCGCTGAGGGGCTATAGGATCATTGGAGGGTATAAGGTGCCCTGTAGAGTGGTGGGGTAGGTGGAGGTATGGATGGGGTTGGTGGAGGAGTGG
>NW_017330168.1:0-207 GCF_000935625.1 Nanorana parkeri | reverse complement strand
AGCTCACAAAGCAAAGCGTGAATAGAACCATTGGAAATCATTAGATGCATATACTGTATATATGCATTAAAAAAACCATGTTAAACACATCTAATCGCACCTAGTATAAATGTAGCCTTGGTGAAAGGGGATAAAGGCGCACTTTAAGAAGGTTTGGACAATGTAGATAGCCAATAATAAGCCTAAATTCAAATCATACAATATATT
>NW_017330167.1:0-207 GCF_000935625.1 Nanorana parkeri | reverse complement strand
GGATCAGACTCCAGATGTCCCTTTTCTTTAACAGGTTACAAAATCAAAGCGACCATCTGGTATCACTGGAAATCAGGACAGGTCACCGAGAGGCTGTATTAAACTCGAACTCCAGACACATAGCTATACACACTACAAACACATATATTATATACTGTATATATATATATATATAGATATATATGTAGATATATATCTATATATATA
>NW_017330166.1:0-207 GCF_000935625.1 Nanorana parkeri | reverse complement strand
TCATGCACACCTGAGTGCTGGGCGTCCTCTCGGCGGTGGGGGCTACATAAGGGAGGGAGAGGGAGCGGGGAGAGGATGCGGCTGTTGGATCATGAGTCATTCATCCACGAGACATTTCAATTTCCCCGTCTAAGGTATTATTCATTTTTGGTCAGTTATATTAGGGTGGTATCCTCCCTGGCTCTTGATAGCAGTAGGGGGCGGTAG
>NW_017330165.1:0-207 GCF_000935625.1 Nanorana parkeri | reverse complement strand
AGTGTTCTCTGTACAGCACCGCGGTATATGTCAGAGCTATAGTCCCGCCTTCAGATGACCCCCATTACTCTCTGGTTGCCCGGCCTCGTATCTGATGCCCTCATTGATGGTCTCGGGGTCCCTCGTGGACGTTGGTGGTGTTTCTCGCCGTGGAACGAGCTCCTTTTATGGTGATTTTTTTGGCTCTTTCATTCTGAGTTGGAATAT
>NW_017330164.1:0-207 GCF_000935625.1 Nanorana parkeri | reverse complement strand
GGAGGTAATAAGATATTATTTTGACATTTATACCCGTCATGGCCGTCCTTCATAGTCACTGTGACGTCTTTTATCTCCAGCAGATGCTGCTACACATATTTAGAGTAGAAATTAATAAATGAATCTGTTCAGGGTCAGAACCTTTACTCAATTATGGGGGCAGAATATTGTCTTCATTTTGGAGATGTGTCACCTTAGCAGTCTCTT
>NW_017330163.1:0-207 GCF_000935625.1 Nanorana parkeri | reverse complement strand
TCCTCCCCCTTCCCTTCTTTACCTGATGGAGCTGCTTGGGCTGGTGAGTAGTGTACACATCCCGGCCGGGAGGGAAACACTTTTTACTGGAAAGGTTTAATCTGCTCAATCGAGCAGATTAAACCTTTCCCTGTGATAGTTTTTTTTTTTTCCTTTTCTGACATCAGGAGCCGCGGCCTGACCATCAGTCAGAAAAGAAAAAAAAAG
>NW_017330162.1:0-207 GCF_000935625.1 Nanorana parkeri | reverse complement strand
GCAAAAAGGTAAGCAGGAGAGGGGGCTCTGTATTTTATTTTGTGTGTGTGGGGGACGACTGTGCATTTACTATGTTTACTATTTTACTGTGAATTATATTATTTTATATGTTGTGGGGGGCGACTGTGAATTATATTATCTTATATGTGTGTGGGGGTGTTAAAACGGTATTATTCATATAGGGATTATGTATGCATGTGATGAACA
>NW_017330161.1:0-207 GCF_000935625.1 Nanorana parkeri | reverse complement strand
CCCTTGTAACCGTTTTGACGGGCTGACCAATTCACTAATGCTAAATGCCCCAAAAAAACGCCAGAAGAAACGCGACCCTGAAAAGAGAGATCTCAAAGGAAGACGAACAGCAGAGAGGAAGTTGATCTAAAACCGTCTGCAACAAAGAGAAGGTGACCGGCCGGCGGCGGCCCCTACGGAGGCCCTTCAGCACTTGACGCACCACAA
>NW_017330160.1:0-207 GCF_000935625.1 Nanorana parkeri | reverse complement strand
AAATCACAGCTCTGTTATTTGGGGACCTGGAAACCATGGTATGTAGAGTGGAGCATATTAACACGACACACTGGGGGGAGGAGAGCCACAAATATTGGGGAACACAAAGTATCTGGACAACCCTTAATGCCCCGGCACTTTCCCCAAGACAGAGGGGGGAGAATATCACAGGTCTGTTCAGAATCCGGACCTAACCCGAGGCATAAA
>NW_017330159.1:0-207 GCF_000935625.1 Nanorana parkeri | reverse complement strand
CGCTCATCAGTTTAGTGTTATCAGTGATAAATGGCCCTAAAGTGATTGCTCTCACTCCCACCTTCGCAGCTATATGTAACGCGTGGCGTAATTGTTGTTTTCGCACCTAACACGTATTTATGTTTATATGTGCGGGGGACTTACTTTTTTATTGTTTTTCTGTTTTGTTTTTTTTTACACTTAACTTTATTGCTATCACATAGGGGG
>NW_017330158.1:0-207 GCF_000935625.1 Nanorana parkeri | reverse complement strand
TCCTCCAATATCTCCAAATTAAACATGTGCTACACTCCAATTCTCATGTTTCTTGCAAAATACCTTTCCCGGCCTGGAGGTTTTATTTTGAGAACTCACCCAAGAAGGGGGGCATATCATTGTTCTACTCTCTACTGTATAATAAAACATCCTTTATCAAGATTAGACCTTTTGAGACATGGGAAGGGGCCCTTAACAGTACTTTCT
>NW_017330157.1:0-207 GCF_000935625.1 Nanorana parkeri | reverse complement strand
AGAGGTGAGTCTAATTTGCATATAGCGCTGAGCATTCTGGGTGATTGAGATGAAAGAAATTAAAGGGGCAGTGCCGAGTGTTTCCAATCAGATCATACACTCCGGGGTAGTGCGAGCATTAAGATTTTATTTGCCTGGAGTTCTTCTTTAAGATAACAAAATCATTCAGGTATTTTTTTAGGCCTTTTTTTTTTGGGGTGACGTTAT
>NW_017330156.1:0-207 GCF_000935625.1 Nanorana parkeri | reverse complement strand
TGAATTAGGATGAAGAATGTGACCGGGATTTGTCCTTCAGAGGTGACTCCGCAGATCCCCGTCATACAGGACAGCCAGAGAAGAGACGGGAGAAAGACAGGAAAGTGACGGGTAGTTGAGAGGGGGGCGAGGAAGAGGAGAGAGAGAAAGGAGAGAGAGAGAGGGAGAGAGATCAGAGAGAGGGGGAGAGATCAGAGAGAGGGGGAG
>NW_017330155.1:0-207 GCF_000935625.1 Nanorana parkeri | reverse complement strand
GTGCCTCCTTGTTCCGCGGCTCCCTCATCACAGCGGCCGGCGGGCCCCAAACTATCTCAGCCGGTGGACAGGCCCCCCCATTTCAGTGCGTCGCGGGGCGCCCCCCCATTTTGGATTGTCAGATCTTAAGATCAGTATCCGGCGGCTGGCGGGCTCCCCATCTCTCTGCCGGGAGTGTCGGATGACACTCTCGGCGCAGAGACTGGG
>NW_017330154.1:0-207 GCF_000935625.1 Nanorana parkeri | reverse complement strand
CAGTCTCCCTACCTTACGAGAACTGGAGTGGATACTCAGCCAGGAGTCTAGTGTGGGCTGCTGTGCTGTGATGGAGCACCATCCATATGTGCATTGCTGGTACATCTCCCTTGCGTGCCCCGTAGAGGTGCCAGGAGCCAGAATGAGGTCACTCCGGACCAGGCATCTCTACAGGACACATGAAGGAGCTGTAAGCAATGCACATAT
>NW_017330153.1:0-207 GCF_000935625.1 Nanorana parkeri | reverse complement strand
TAAAACTTGTTGATGGGAATATCCATGTCCAGCTGGGCAACGTCTGAGCACTTGTTCCAGTTCTGGACCTTCTAAAGTTGTATAAAAGCAAGAACCGGACCATGAAGATCTTCCACTATGAAGTACACATCGGCCTGTTCCTGTTTCTGGTGTGGAGCAACATTTTTAGAGTGTAAACATTCCCCCAGGAGCTCCAGGACAATCCAG
>NW_017330152.1:0-207 GCF_000935625.1 Nanorana parkeri | reverse complement strand
GGGATTTGTAGTTTTAGCACAGCTGGAGAGCCAAGGTTGCCAACCCCTGGTATAAGGCAAATGGAGATACAGGTGTGGAAAATGTATTGGTCTCCTTGCAGCTCAATGTTAGAATTCTTCATTCAGTGGTGCAACTACAAATCCCATTGGGCGTTGCAAGACTCTGACAGCCACAGGCATGACTCCCGGAGACAGATACATGATGGG
>NW_017330151.1:0-207 GCF_000935625.1 Nanorana parkeri | reverse complement strand
GTTCCCATCAAACTACATAATATGCCCAACTTCATAAAATTGACAATATTTCCCCTGCAAGGAGACTTAAAAGGCTATGTAAGCCAATCACTACAATCTCATATACACTATACACATATACTATCTTTCAAAATCTGCAGCTTTCATTAAATCTGACATCTGGTGATCCTACCATGAAGGTCCTTCTTTGTTCAGGAACTTCCTGTT
>NW_017330150.1:0-207 GCF_000935625.1 Nanorana parkeri | reverse complement strand
GCCAGTCCAGGAAGAAAGTACTCATCTACCCAAGTGGCAGCCCTCCATGAAAATCACAAAAAGACTTCAAAATCTAATGGAGTGTCAAGCACAGAAATGAAAAAACCCTGTTACCAAGACAAGGGACTCCACGGGACGATCAAGGCGGGTGGACCTTGAGGTTCTTCCACAGGTTCTGCCAATCACTCGGCTCCATGGAGTCCCTTT
>NW_017330149.1:0-207 GCF_000935625.1 Nanorana parkeri | reverse complement strand
TAGTAGTAGTAGTAGTATAGAAATATATTAATTTGATCATTTTTATCATCAGCATCATCAGTATTATTATTATTACTACTACTGCCTCATTTTTGTATTATCATTATCATCAGTATTATTAGCAGTAGTAGTAGTAGTATATGATTATTATCATTTTTATCATCAGTATTATTATTATTATTATTATTATTATTACTACTACTACTA
>NW_017330148.1:0-207 GCF_000935625.1 Nanorana parkeri | reverse complement strand
TGACGTATTACTGACCATTTCCAAGCCCTTACAATCGTTACCTTATCTGCATAAGGAACTTGATCTCTACTCGGATCTATCGGGTTATAAGTTGAATGTAGGAAAGACGGAAGCCTTACCGCTCAATCTGCCCCCATCTACTACATCACTATTACAGTCCTCCTTCTCCTACAACTGGAAAACCGATAGTTTGAAATACCTAGGTAT
>NW_017330147.1:0-207 GCF_000935625.1 Nanorana parkeri | reverse complement strand
AACAACCCCAGTCAGTGTACCCCTCACCTAAAATACAATTCCCCCTCACCTAAAATACAATTCAGAGCCACCTCTCCTGCTTACCTTGTTGCAGGGAGGTGGCTGTGAGGCGGCACATCGTTCCCGGTGATTGGTAGTCGATTGGTAGGGTCTGCTGCCTTGTGAGCTGGCTGCTGGCCACAAAGTACCGGCTCGCGTGCCGCAATT
>NW_017330146.1:0-207 GCF_000935625.1 Nanorana parkeri | reverse complement strand
CCAGCTTCTCCGCTATCATATATCTGCGGTCATCTTTCTTTTCTGGAGGAATGATTTCTGGCAAACATGGTTCCATGTGGCCATCTCTTAAACAATGACACCCAATACATAATATTCGGCTACATCGTTTTTAAGAATTTTAAAGGCCAACCTGATAAAATATCAGAAGGAGAGAAAGGGTTAATACATCAACTTGATAATGACATG
>NW_017330145.1:0-207 GCF_000935625.1 Nanorana parkeri | reverse complement strand
CAGAGGAGCTTACACTCTAATGTCCCCTCCCCCCAGTCACACACTATTATACATGTCTATAGCTCTGACATATACCGCGGCGGTGTACAGAGATATGTTGGTGTCACATGTATGACTCTGGAGGTGAGAGGATCTTTGTCGGTCTTCCAATGACAACACACAAGGACAATGTACTCGATGTTCTCAGCGGTTTCCCTTCCTCGTTGT
>NW_017330144.1:0-207 GCF_000935625.1 Nanorana parkeri | reverse complement strand
CGAGAGTGAACCTCTCTTCTTCAGGTCAGAAGCAATACGCAAAGTGGATAGCAGCTTCTATCACATTTCTCAAAGATGGGAATTCTGTTCACTTTAGAGAGATTTCCAGCTGTGTCTTCAGGACAGGGAGTGGATGGAAATCTCCTCAGTGTGACACAAAAAAGCCAAAGTATTGCTTCTGACCTGAAGAAGAGAGGTTCACTCTCG
>NW_017330143.1:0-207 GCF_000935625.1 Nanorana parkeri | reverse complement strand
CAACGAGCCATGATGCCGGACCCCTGCTGGACCACCATGGACCTTAACCCCCAGAGGAGCCCCGGCTTTTCGGCCCTTAGTCCTTACCCGGGCCCCGAATTCACCGCCGGTACCCTTTTACGCACTGAGCCCATCCGGCTGACATCCGCCGTCAAATCCACCCAAACTGGTAAAGCCCCTGGCCCAGACGGATTCTCCCTCCCATAC
>NW_017330142.1:0-207 GCF_000935625.1 Nanorana parkeri | reverse complement strand
TTGCAGCAATGGAGGTTTCCGTCACATTAGCAACATCTTTTTTCTTCACTGGCCAGGGGTAGCAGAGGTTGTAGGAGAAACGACACATAGAATTCAGTATCAGGTGGAGGTGGTTTATGTGTCCTGTCCTTCCACAGCTTGGAGATGCCATTATCCAGGCTACTGGCTATACCTGCTATCGTTTGTCTGAATGGAGTGGTTGAAGAA
>NW_017330141.1:0-207 GCF_000935625.1 Nanorana parkeri | reverse complement strand
TTTTTTTCTAGTTTATTGTAAAGCAAAGCCGAGGACCTGTCAGTTTTTTTTGCCATCTGTGTTCCATTGGGGAGATTGTCCTTCACTTCCTGTCCCTTAGCCACACCAGGAATTGAGAGGAAATCCTTCCAAAGTGAGGGAAATATCTAGTGGCCAGAAGAGTCACCAGAACAAGTGTCCCCATTAGAATATTTCCCATGTATTCCT
>NW_017330140.1:0-207 GCF_000935625.1 Nanorana parkeri | reverse complement strand
CGCTCTCAGTCTACTGGCCTTAGATTGTTGTCCAAAGACCGGGAAAATCTTTGTGCAGGGTGAGGTTGAGAGTGGTATTGTCAAATCTTGGAACTATGTATGATCACACATTGGTGGCAGTACAATGGGGTCGGACCTGCCATTATCATCACAAAGACACGGTCCAGTTTTGTTACCATCAGGAAACCCACCATACAGCCAGGGCCA
>NW_017330139.1:0-207 GCF_000935625.1 Nanorana parkeri | reverse complement strand
GACACTGCTCATGTGTAATGGTCACAGCTTGGTTGTGTTGACTGGTCTCAACTAGTTAGAGCTGTACTCCTGACTGGTTAGATGAGTGTAAGACTAAGTTTAACCTGTTCTGTCTTTGAATGCAGGAAACATGTGTTCAGAGTATTAAATCTGCCCCTGGAAGCACAAACTAAAGGTGCCCATACACTGCACGATTATCGTACGATA
>NW_017330138.1:0-207 GCF_000935625.1 Nanorana parkeri | reverse complement strand
GACTGGGAGTGACGCCTGAGACTCAAGCCTGAGAAGCCGTTACCCACACTGCCAGTATATCCCCTCCGCAGTTGAGTTCCGCTCCGTACACATACAGTAGGCGTGACACCTGCAGGTCTGCCATTCTCCATGGCGGGGGGGTTGTCGGGTAGGGGGGGTACTTAGAAACCTGGACTTGGGGCAGCAGAGAGAGTAAATCCGGCCCTG
>NW_017330137.1:0-207 GCF_000935625.1 Nanorana parkeri | reverse complement strand
TGAATTCATGCTGACCCTGTCCTTCCTTCTGGAGGGTGGCTTTTTTTGTTGCCCCTTGTGTGTTATAAAGTACCCACCACTCCAAGCTTGCTCCTGTGATGGACTACACTACCGTACAATCTCAATACAGTGTAGTCTATCACGGGAGCAAGCTTGGGGTGGTGGGTACTTTATAACATACACAGGGACCATGGGGAACAAAAGCAG
>NW_017330136.1:0-207 GCF_000935625.1 Nanorana parkeri | reverse complement strand
CCCTTCCCATCAATTGAGAATGGCAATCAGATGGCAGGGCGGCGGGGTTGTGTCAATTATTTTTACTGTTTTTTACTAATTTTTTTAAACTTTTTTATCACTTTTTATTTTTTTCTTATTTTTTTATTTTTATTTATTTCATTATTTTTTCATCAATTTATTTTTTTTTTAGATTTTTATTTATCGTATTTACTTTTTTTTATAATT
>NW_017330135.1:0-207 GCF_000935625.1 Nanorana parkeri | reverse complement strand
CTCCACCTATGTACAGTGTGTCCGCACAGTATGGGGCCCCCATCACAGCCCGGGGACACTTGGTAACATTTCCAAGCTTGCTTCCTGTTAGATTCTTCTGTGTGGAGACAATTTGCAGCTAATAAAGTTGTTTTAAAGAAGAAAAAAAAAGTTCCCTTTTTCCATCCAGTCCCTGGGAACCGGCTCGGAAATTCCATTCCCAAATCT
>NW_017330134.1:0-207 GCF_000935625.1 Nanorana parkeri | reverse complement strand
CCTTTAAGAGGGCTTATATGTAAGTTATTGGCCATAAAAAAGGTATAGGGATCCAGGTACTGCACTAGTGGATAGGAATAAATGAAAAAAAGTTTTTAAAGAACTTAGACTATTTAGGGAACTGAAAGAACTCAACCAGGTTATAGCAAGACCATTATTCCTTATTTTCAAGGACTACATAATGACTGGTAAGGTACCAAGTGACTG
>NW_017330133.1:0-207 GCF_000935625.1 Nanorana parkeri | reverse complement strand
GCGCTATATAAATTCTGTATAATAATAATAATAATAATAGGGTAACTGCTTTGAAAGCTAACCCTGTATTTTTGTTCCATTTAGCCATAAAAATGCATCACGTTGATGATACTTTTGCTTTTTACACCATTCAAACATATAGAGACCTGTCATCCCTTGAGAACGACCATGTGACGAAACGCGTCGGGGGCGGGCCTACCTTTACGT
>NW_017330132.1:0-207 GCF_000935625.1 Nanorana parkeri | reverse complement strand
TAAAATTTTATAGGGAAACATGTTTTTTTTCAAAATTTATGTTTTTTTGTTATATAGTAAAAAAAAAAAGCCCCAGTGGTGAATAAAAGCCACCAAAAGAATGCTCTATCTGTCCCAAACAAATGGTATGAAAATCGTTTCAGTAAAGGGTTGAATGACAGAATAAACAGTCAAAGTACCGCAGCACTGAATACTGAAAAATGGCCT
>NW_017330131.1:0-207 GCF_000935625.1 Nanorana parkeri | reverse complement strand
TCAACCGTAACTACAGTACACGTGACAATGTGCCCAAGGTCGAGCCGTGACTCCGCCCAAATTCCCAACCCTGCCCTGAGGGCCGCAGGCATCGAAAGCCCACCCCGGGGGAAGGGGGGGGGGGCAGCGTTATCGGGTCGGCAAATACCTGGGCCAGCATTATCATGCTATAACCAGAAAGCATGTGAAGGTCAAAATCCTTTGACT
>NW_017330130.1:0-207 GCF_000935625.1 Nanorana parkeri | reverse complement strand
CCAAGAATACATGTGTGGCTCAGGATAGTCCAGTGGACACTGCAAGTCTAGTATATGCGTTAAAGAGAACACCCTCCCTCCTCCCAGAGCACGAATTCGGCACTCCCTCCCTCCAACAAACAACACCATAACCAACATAAGAACTCCCTTGCATACTAGTAAAAAAAACAATTACAATTGAACACACTAGAAGCTTATACCCAAACC
>NW_017330129.1:0-207 GCF_000935625.1 Nanorana parkeri | reverse complement strand
AGGATTTGGAGTTAGCGGTATGGAGGGAGGCCAGGACTCTCATAGTGTTGTCTCTAGCTTCTCTCGTGGGGACAAAGCCTGACTGGTCAGGGTGTATCACTGCAGGCATCAGAGCGCGTAGTCTTGACGCCAGAATCTTGGTGAATAATTTGAGATCTACATTTAGGAGAGTGTGGCATTGTGAGGCAATACCAC
Organism: Nanorana parkeri; assembly: GCF_000935625.1. Classification (NCBI taxonomy): domain Eukaryota; kingdom Metazoa; phylum Chordata; class Amphibia; order Anura; family Dicroglossidae; genus Nanorana; species Nanorana parkeri. The sequence goes on along the minus strand of NW_017330129.1, from coordinate 12 downwards.
GGTGTTAGGTGG
>NW_017330128.1:0-207 GCF_000935625.1 Nanorana parkeri | reverse complement strand
AACCCTTTGGCCAGTTCGGTTTCTAGTAAGGTATCAACAGCGGAAGGATCGGCCAGTGCTGATCTTAAGTTGCCGCATTCATAAGTTGCTTGGGGCAATGTTATGAACCCTGTGTGAAAACCTTTGGTAAAGCCTTCGCTCAAGAAGGCAACTACCAAGGGATCTGGATGGGCCCTCAACATAGCAACTAAACCTTCCACGTTCACC
>NW_017330127.1:0-207 GCF_000935625.1 Nanorana parkeri | reverse complement strand
CTTGATACGGACAATTCCCGTCTGGGTTTTCCAAGGTGGGAAGGGCCCTTTGGCATGTCCTCCCCATCAAGCTGATTCTAAGAATATAGGGAGGGCTATAAGGATCATTAGACAATTTGTGGAACGCTTTATTTATTTTGTTTTGTTTCATCTGGGGAAACCTTTGCATACATGTAAAAAGATGACATTAGATCAATTCCATTGAAT
>NW_017330126.1:0-207 GCF_000935625.1 Nanorana parkeri | reverse complement strand
TGGATACGCTTCCTCACTTGTCACATAATCTGACTAGGAGTAGAATGTCTGTGGCAATAAAAATCTGGGGTGTACCCCCCCCCCCTTCCTATTCTGTTCAACTCTTGGTACATGTGACTAGGTCTATAATGTGTTTAACTTTTGTCAATTCAACTTTACTAATCTCAATAGCATGGAAGTGTACAGAAATCTGTATGTGCCTCTTGA
>NW_017330125.1:0-207 GCF_000935625.1 Nanorana parkeri | reverse complement strand
TGGGGAAAAACACTGACCCCATAGTTCTCCTTTAAGTGTGGTTCAGACGGATCCCACTGAGCAGTGCTTGATCAGGTGGCCAGCTTGTTCCATGGCCAAGCCACGCCCCCTGACCTATTTTCTTTTCATTGTAAACAAGAAATAATATTGTATAGACTGCATTTGCAGTATTTAACCCCTTCATGACTGAGCTTGTTTTTGGTTTCT
>NW_017330124.1:0-207 GCF_000935625.1 Nanorana parkeri | reverse complement strand
GCTAGCAGTGACAGCTAGCTCAGCCCAACTGTTTCCTATTATCTGGGACCTGCTAGAGTCTTCTAGCAGGTCCCGGACAATGAATGACAACTGGGCGAAGATCACGGATGCTCCGCCCAGCTGTCATTTGCGGGACGAATAGGTGGCCTTCGGCAGGCCGTTCCTCCAGGCTGTCACTGCGGCTCAGTCGAGCCAAAGCATATGCCT
>NW_017330123.1:0-207 GCF_000935625.1 Nanorana parkeri | reverse complement strand
CCCCCCCACACACGAGAACCAACGGAGACGACTCTGCCTGCACAGAACAAAGGAATCTTAGTACTAAAGGAGACATATCACCCTTTCGCCTCCCGAAGAACTGTCCTGTGCACTGTACCGCAAGTACCATTGTCAGCACTGTCTGACCCCTTGAGACTGTATTGGCAAATTGGCTTCTTATCTCTATTGCTGCATATCGCCATAAGA
>NW_017330122.1:0-207 GCF_000935625.1 Nanorana parkeri | reverse complement strand
TTTCCGTGAGGTGTTGCGGTCTACTTTCAATCCTGGAGTATGCAAAAAACTACCATTACTTCAATCGTGGATTTCTTGTGCGGCTTCCAAAGGTTATCCCGGTACCCGGTCTCAGAAGAAGAGATACCGACGCCAAAGTAACGAAAGCCGTCCTGGCCGTGGGAGAATTCCCTGTATTGCTTCCGGGAGTCTATCCCAGTTCTTGGT
>NW_017330121.1:0-207 GCF_000935625.1 Nanorana parkeri | reverse complement strand
GCACCCAATTCATCCTTTGCTATAAATATGTTCCAAGATGGCGGCTCTCATAGATTAGTTAGGACCACATTACACAGAGGGGCCTTGATGAGGCAGTATGCCTTCCACATATCTTGCAAAAGTTGTGCAACTAAAACCTGTTTTTAACTGGCGAGTGTGCTGGGAATTTTTTGCTTTTGTACTGTGTAAAGCCCTTCCATGTGCACC
>NW_017330120.1:0-208 GCF_000935625.1 Nanorana parkeri | reverse complement strand
CAGTGTAGCAATAGATCAGTGTAGCAATAGATCAGTGTAGCCATAGATCACTGTAGCAGTAGATCAGTGTAGCAGTAGATCAGTGTAGCAATAGATCAGTGTAGCAATATATCAGTGTAGCAGTAGATCAGGATATAAGTGTAGCAGTGGATCAGTGTAGCAATAGTTCAGTGTAGCAATAGATCAGTGTAGCAATAGATCAGTGTAG
>NW_017330119.1:0-208 GCF_000935625.1 Nanorana parkeri | reverse complement strand
ATCTGTCATTACAACTGGGCGGAGCGAGCCGTGAGATCATAGATGGCTCTGCCTAGCTGTCATTTGTGTGGAGATCGGTCAGCTTCGGCCGACTTTTCGCCATGCTTTGTCTGTGAATGCGGCTCAGTCGAGCCGAAGCATTTGGGTTTAGCTCGGCTGAGCCGCTAGGCTGCCTTTGGCTGCTGTACGGGCTATAGTGAATAGCCCG
>NW_017330118.1:0-208 GCF_000935625.1 Nanorana parkeri | reverse complement strand
TACCGTGTGGTAGATCAAGAGTTTGACGTTCTGTAATAATGTATGGACATTGCCCCCTACTGAATATACACCAGCGCTCGCTTGTTTCTATGGACCCTCAGTGAGGGCACACTGCATTTAGAAAACCGCCTGTATTTTAATTGACAGGATGAGAGGAAAAGGGGAGGGTCCATGGGTGGGCTTGAACCACCAACCTTTCGGTTAACAG
>NW_017330117.1:0-208 GCF_000935625.1 Nanorana parkeri | reverse complement strand
GCTGTTTGTAGTGGGGTTGCAGGCAGGGGGCTTATTCACATCACGGTAGCCTTTTAATAAGTGGGCACCCAGATGATGGGGCCCTTGTACCCATACCTTATCGCTAAAGGGTAAAATAAAAACATCCAGAAAAGGTCCCGTCTCAGCAGGAAATCCGTTCGGATAAAAGAGAAGACAGATCTGGGACCAGTCTTGTATTCTCCTAAAT
>NW_017330116.1:0-208 GCF_000935625.1 Nanorana parkeri | reverse complement strand
TCCTCCCCCCAGCTGTCAGATACTTCCTCCGGCGTCCTGTGGATTGACGCCGGAGGAGGTAGACGTCTACCTTGCTATCACACAGGGGCTTGTTATCTCCTGTGTGATAGCAATAAAGTTAGGTGGGGAAAAAAATTACATTGATTTTTAAAAAAATATATTAAATAGGGCGCATGCGCGCGGCTGTCGATGTCGGGTGGTGAGTGAG
>NW_017330115.1:0-208 GCF_000935625.1 Nanorana parkeri | reverse complement strand
TTTTTTCCTCTTCTTTTCTTCTCCTTTATCTCACCTCTTCCTTGATCTTTTCCTCTCCTGGTCTGCCTTGGCCGCAAGGGTGGAATTCTCACCAACTTTATCCCACCACTTTCTCCTATATGGATAGGCGATTGCCGAAAGTATGCCACGTATGTTGTAATGTTATCTGTTGTATAGCAATGCCTCTGTCTACATTGTTATTTACGCA
>NW_017330114.1:0-208 GCF_000935625.1 Nanorana parkeri | reverse complement strand
GGGCTGATTTAAACAGGAGCCAATTAACCTTCCAGCATGTCTTGACTACGACAAGGAAGCTCCCTTGGTGGATCTACCTACAGATCCAACATTTTCTGACCACCTGATCCAGTAAGGTGAACCTTTCCAGGAATTTCACCACTCTAGAAAAATGATGTACTGGAACCACTTAGTTACATAGTTAGTCAGGTTGAAAAAAGACACATGT
>NW_017330113.1:0-208 GCF_000935625.1 Nanorana parkeri | reverse complement strand
CAGTTATAGTTCATTAAGCCATAGATTACGTTCCTGTTGGATGAATGTCCCATATGTTATAATTACACTGATGTGCTATTGTCGCTCTATAGCGATATGTCCGTGCATGCATTTCTTGGGATGCCGACAGTTCAATACAGCCTAATTACACGAATCCTCACATCCCAAGAAATGTGACACGGACCTGATATATGTATAGGGCTTTTGG
>NW_017330112.1:0-208 GCF_000935625.1 Nanorana parkeri | reverse complement strand
TAGCTTGCATTTTTGGATGGCATGGCAAACTGTGTTCACAGGCAGTGGTTTATGGAAGTTTTCCTGAACCAATGCAGTGATGTCAATCACAGATTAATGCCTGTTTTTAATGCAGGAGGACATGAAGATCATGGGCCTTGCACACAGAGATTTCTCCAGATTTTTGGCTCTTTTGATGATATTATGTACTGTAGATGATGATATATTT
>NW_017330111.1:0-208 GCF_000935625.1 Nanorana parkeri | reverse complement strand
TCCTTGAATATGACACTACGGGTAGGGGAACAGTGAGCCCCCTCCTTGGGCTCGTTCTTCCCTTCCCCCCCCCATTAAGCTATAATACAATCTATTCTATTTATATATATCTTTCCATCTATACCTTTCCATCTCCATGGTATCTGATATAGATCTAAGGTTATAGTACAATTCATTGGAGTATAAGGGTATGTTATATATATATATA
>NW_017330110.1:0-208 GCF_000935625.1 Nanorana parkeri | reverse complement strand
ATTATATAAAAAGAAACACACATTGTACTAAAGACACCAAAAAAAGTAACCATTGAAGATGTGTCATGTCTAATTCTGGGTTTGAGATTTGTTGTGCTGGTGCAGCTCAGTCACCATTTCATAGAGAATGCTCTGTATTTAACTTTTAACTTGGCATGAATAGATTTTGCATAAATTGAAATGTTTGATGTGTGTGTGTATGTGTGTG
>NW_017330109.1:0-208 GCF_000935625.1 Nanorana parkeri | reverse complement strand
GGGAGGGGTATGCATGTATGTAAAAAACAATCTAAATGTGCCCATACGAGATGACCTCATGACAGAGAGTTGCAATGGTGTAGAGTCCTTGTGGCTAGAACCAGGTAAGACGTAAAATAATTGTGGGTTTGTGTTATAAACCCCCGAACAAAGGGGAGGAGGAGGCCCACCTACATTCCCAAATAGAAATAGCTGGGAAGAAGGGAAA
>NW_017330108.1:0-208 GCF_000935625.1 Nanorana parkeri | reverse complement strand
GCAAATTTTTTTTCAGTTTTGGATAGAGTAGGGAATGGTTAAAAACCTTTTTCATTTATGTTTTGCTGTCTGTTTCTTACTTCCTGTCCCTGAGACACAAAAGGAAATTGAAGGAAATCTCCCAAAGTGGGGGGAACTCCCCTCTTAGACAGGTGTTCCCATTGAATGTTTGTTCTTGGGTTTAGAGACACTTTAAAAAGGGCATATT
>NW_017330107.1:0-208 GCF_000935625.1 Nanorana parkeri | reverse complement strand
TCTGATTAAAAGTGAAAGACACTAATACAACAGTGACTAAATGTGCTTATTGTGTATGTGTATAATAGAATAGGATAATATATGTTAAACCCTGTGTATCGAAGTGCTTGTGCGCCCCCATCTAAGTGATAATTGTGTTGTGTCATTTGTGTGTTTAAATAAGGAGCCCTATGAGGCTGGATCTTCAGCCGCTTGGCTCGTTACTACC
>NW_017330106.1:0-208 GCF_000935625.1 Nanorana parkeri | reverse complement strand
TTGTGGGAGAACGAGGCCAGCCACATAAAAGATCATTAGGCGATCCAGCTGCCATTCGGTACTGTTCGTTGCCATGGCATTACTGTTCGTTGCCATGGCAGCTGGGACGCCGTTTGGCCCTGCGTGCAGAGGCAAATCCCGCCCACTGGCGTAAGCGCCGTGCGGGACCTGGGAACAGACAGGAGAGACACAGCTGACTGCCGAGGAG
>NW_017330105.1:0-208 GCF_000935625.1 Nanorana parkeri | reverse complement strand
GAGCTGGGAACTCAGCAATATGAGTCTCACTGTGGGGGTGAAAGAAGCTGAGATCCAATCTCATACACATAATATATATATATATATATATAGACACATACATACATATAAATATATATATTTGCATCTCGTATCTTAGGACCCAACACCTCTTTAATAGTTGTTTCACACACAAAGCTTACTGTTTTCCTCCTTCTTGCAGGGACCT
>NW_017330104.1:0-208 GCF_000935625.1 Nanorana parkeri | reverse complement strand
GGTCAATAGGAGAATGCCAATTCAAAAGCAAAGAAGAAAAATAAAAAAAAAACTTCACTCGCCCATGCCTGGTCTCAAGCCGTTGACCTTTTCAATGGCAAACCTGTGCTTTAACCTCTACGCTATTGCTTCTGCACTTTAACCAAAGAAGTGTTTTAGAAGGTAAATGTTGTAATTTTTTTTTTCCTAATGTCATTTTGCTGCAACG
>NW_017330103.1:0-208 GCF_000935625.1 Nanorana parkeri | reverse complement strand
GGGCGGCGGGATGTACGGCAGCTCGCTGACACATCGGAAACACAGGAAGTCACTGACCCCCAATCGTATGATCCGCTGCCGGGGTCCCCCCTTATCAACACTCGGGGTGCCACATGGCAATTACAGAAAGCAGCAGTTGGGGGTCAGTCAGCGGGGTGACAGTCAGAGGGGTGACAGTTGGGGTTCAGTCAGCGGGGTGTCAGTTGGG
>NW_017330102.1:0-208 GCF_000935625.1 Nanorana parkeri | reverse complement strand
TTTTTTCTTTTTTCAATAATCTTTCATTTAAAAAAAAAATCTTTATTTCTTTTTTCAAATGTATCATTTATTTATGAGAATAGGCTGAACGGCAGTGAGTAGCCTGACGGAGGTGCGGCTCAGCCAGCACAGATGTTGGAGTCGAACTCCTTCTGTACTTCGGCTAAGCATGTTCGGCTGAACCGAAGTCAGCCGAAGCAAGCCGATG
>NW_017330101.1:0-208 GCF_000935625.1 Nanorana parkeri | reverse complement strand
GGTCTCCTTACTCTCTCCCCTGGCTGTCTCTCCTTGCTCCCCCCTCTACTCTCCCCCCCAAAAAATTGCCACGCGCGGCACTAGAGTGTTCGGGTTTCTAGGAGAAAACACAAAGAGAGGGGCGCCTTTCCTGGTGCAGATACGGTTATTCAATAGGGGGATAAAACAAACATGGAGGTACTCACAAGAGTAGAATATACACAGGCTG
>NW_017330100.1:0-208 GCF_000935625.1 Nanorana parkeri | reverse complement strand
CACTTTTTATTTTTTTACTTAATTATTTCTTCTTATTTTTTAAAATGTTATTTATTTCATAATTTTTGTATCTATTAAATTTTTTTTAGATTTGTATTTATCTTATTTACTTTTTTAGATTTTTTTAATCTTATTGTTTATTTTTATAATTATTTTCTTATTTTTTATTGTTTCTTATTATGTTTTACTTTTTAATCACCTTTTTATT
>NW_017330099.1:0-208 GCF_000935625.1 Nanorana parkeri | reverse complement strand
GGGCAGCAAGGGGGGGGGGGGGCACAGTGTCTCAGGTTGCTAAGAGCTCTTAGCAACCTGAGACTCTCTGTGCATCTACCTGCCCCCAGCTCACTGACGTCACCAGTTGCCAGGAGATGAGTGGGACGCTTTTAGCTTGCGTCCTGCCGAGTGAGCTGGGCGGGATGCTGCATAGAGCCACTGACAGCATGGTCCAGTGTCCACTCTA
>NW_017330098.1:0-208 GCF_000935625.1 Nanorana parkeri | reverse complement strand
GATCCCATCGATCGCACACAGAGGATCCCATCGATCACACATGCAGAATCCCACCAATCGCACACACAGAGGATCCCACCGATCGCACACACAGAGGATCCCATCGATCGCACACAGAGGATCCCATCGATCACACACACAGAGGATCCCACCGATCGCACACAGAAGATCCCACCGATCACACACACAGAGGATCCCACCGATCACA